>NC_069504.1:1039765679-1040013399 GCF_027579735.1 Bombina bombina
ACTCAGCTTCCCACCTATTACTCTCTAGAATTGACTACCTTTTCTGTAACTCCTGGACACTAGAGGCAATTTAGCAGTCTGTAATCATGCCTTGTGCATGGTCAGACCATGATGCAGTCGTTATGCAACTGGACCAGTCTAATATACAGAGACCAAAGGGGGGCTGGTGTCTCCCAAATTATTTGTTGCAGGGCATCCATCTCCCAGAGTGGAACAGGGATTTAGTTGAGTATCTGAGGTTCAATGATACTGGAGAGGTGTCAGTTTTAACTGTTTGGTCTACCCTGAAAGCCTATATGAGAGGCCTTTTTATTAAATTTAGAAAAAATAGAGGACAGACCCTGGCACAACCCTTATCCCTTAGAGAAAAACACCCACAACCTAAAAAGCTTCACAGTCTTAGGAAGTAAATAGAACAATTAGAGGTTGAGAAAGTTCAGCGGAACCTGTGATATTTGAAGCTAAAATACTACCATAATGGTAATAAAGCTGATCGATTGCTCGCACACAAATCGGCCAGAGGACCCTAATGAATAGAATTGCATATATAAGGTGAGGCAACGTTAATTGCTACTCCCTAAAAGATATTGGCAAAGCATTTGTAGATTATTACAGCCACCTCTACCAGCTTGGGCACCATGAGTGTAGGGATGCTGCTCTTAAGGAAGCTGTTGTGGGGTTCTTGTCCTCCCTTAATCTGCCGAAGGTTCAAGATGTACTCCGGGAAACTTTTGGGCCTATCTATCAAGCTTTGAATGGAGCTTGAAGGCCCGTGTTTCTGGCGAGTCTTTAGACTCGCCAGAAACACAAGTTATGGAGCAGCGGTCTGCTCCGATGAGGCGGACAGGAATCTTCACAATTCAACCCGATCGAGTATGATTGGGTTGATTGACACCTCCTGCTGGTGGCCCATTGGCCGCGAGTCTGCAGGGGTTAGCGTTGTACCAGCAGCTCTTGTGAGCTGCTGGTGCAATGCTGAATACGGAGAGCGTATTGCTCTCCACATTCAGCGATGTCTGTCGGACCTGATCCGCACTGTTGGATCAGGTCCGACAGACATTTGCTAAATTGGCCTCTTTGTCTCTTTCGATTTCCTTGGAGGAGGTCATAGATTCGATAAAGACCCTGAAATTGCATAAAGCACCAGTCCTGGATGGTTTCTCATCTATCTTTTATAAGAAGTTGGCAGAGACGCTGAGCCCTATTTTATTAAGGGTTTTTAACCAAGCTTTCAAGACTGGATCCTTCCCCAGGGAGTATTTGGAGGCCGAGATTGTTGCCATCCCTAAACAGGGTAATGACTCAAGCCTCTGTGAGAGCTATAGGCCAATCTCGTTGATAAATCTTGATGTGAAAATATATTCTAAGATTCTGGCCAACAGATTAAATAAAGTACTGCGACTGCCTGTACATATGGACCAAGTATGATTCACTGTTGGCTACCAGGGATCTAATAATACTTGCAGATTGCTAGATATTCTCAAGGAGTCGGTTTCCTTGAAGATACCATTAGTCACCCTGTCACTCGATGCCGAGAAGGCATTTGACAGGGTGAGGTGGGACTAAATGGTTGAAGTGCTAAACTCGATTGGATTCCCGACTTTTTATATTGCAGCCATCATGGCTCTCTATTCAGCACCTTTTGCCAGTGTGAGGGGGATGGGCTTCCACTCTAGACCCTTCAACATTTTAAATGGAACCAGGCAGTGTTGCCCCCTTTCTCCTCTCCTCATCCAACAGTGTGCAAATATACATAGCCTGTTGATTCATGACACACTACACAAAGTGGCCATGTTCATGGATGACCTGACGCTATTTATTTCAGATTCGGAACACTCCTTACCGAAAGTTTTTGATATTTTGAGCGAGTATGGAAACTTGACATATTATAGGCTCAACTATAACAAGATGGAAGCTCTGGCTTTGAATATTCCCTCCACACAACTACAAAATTTAAAAGCAATTTACCCCTTCAAATGGTCCACCACCCAACTCAAACATCTAGGGGTCAGTCTCTCCCAAGATCCCAAGCTTGTTATTCAGGTAAACGATGAACCTTTACTGAGGAAGTTTAGAACTCTGACGAGCAGATCTTTAACTCTGGAGGTATCTTGGATAGGAAGGGTCCAGGCTTTGAAAATGATGCTGCTTCTTAAGCTGACCTACTTTTTTTGGTATATACCTCTCGCTATCCCGGCTTGTCTATTGAATATTTTCCAATCACTTTATAACTCATTTATCTGGTAGGGGAAACCCTCATGAAAATCTATGAAATAGTTACAGAAACTGATTCAATCTGGAGGACTAGCTGCCCCAAACATTAGCTTTTACTTTAAGGCTGCAATGCTGTCCCACGTCACAGCGTGGGGAGTTACCACTAAAGACACTAGTTGGCGACAACTTGAGCAAGCTATGCTGCCTGCAAATATTTGCCTGGAGGATCTCGTGTGGATTCCTCAACACACAGAAGTCATGCCAGGAATTAGCATTCCCATTGTTAGAGCAGGCCTGAGGCTTTGGAGGAAACTTAAACATGTAGAACAAATTGCCCCACATCCGTCACCAATTAATTCTCTCAAAGCTTTACTATTCTGCCTTCCTGATTCACATCCCCTCCGCTGGCATTCTCTTGGAATGAATAGTATCCAAAATTTATACGGTAGGGAAGGCCTGGCACTCTCGGCCTCGGATCTCCCTGAATGGGATATTCCCAAAAACCTTTATTTCAAATACTTCAGACTAGTCTCTATGCTTAGAGCCTGGGGGTTCCCGAAGCTTAGACTGCGAGAACTGATGCAGTGGGAAAGGAGATGGCTTGCAGGGAAACCCCTCTATAAAGCACTAACCATCCATTATAAGATGTTTCTAAACTCCCCCTCTTTCACTAAGTCATATCACACTTTGGTGTGGGAGAGAGAGATGGGATCTGACTACAGAGAACTAGATTGGCACTGCGTCACTGTATATGAACTTTTCATTAAACTTCTTCTGAGATGGCATAGGGTCCCAGTACTATTACACAGGATGTTCCCTCAGAGATCAGCCTTATGTTGGAGGGGGTGTGGACAGCTGGGAACACAATCACATATCTGGTGGAGCTGTAGCACTTTTAGGAGACTATGGCTCAGAGTGGGCAGACTTCTGCGGCAGTTGGGGTTGGTTCAGAGACTTACGGTGGATATAGCCCTCTTCCACCTGGGATTGGATGGACTGCACAAGCCTGCTAAAACCTTATGTATTCTAATTCTATTTGCTATTAAACTGGCTATAGCTAGAAACTGGTTGTTGAATGCTCATATTTCATTGAGGACAGTGACAGAGACTGTGGTTTACTTACGTAGCATGGAGGAATACACCCTGAGAGCTGAGGGTAGACTGGGACTTCACAGCCTAGTGTGGGCTGCGTGGGATGAAACGGAGAGAAAGCAGAACTCCAACATACTCACTCCATAGCCTGCAATCTGTTTGTCAGCAGAGTTGACTGTTCTCCCCCCTTTTTTTTTCTTCTTCTCCCTCCCCCTTTCTTCTCCCCCTGCTATTTTTGTCCTTCTTCTCTTCTTTCCCTTGTCACTAGTTTCCTGGACATGGGCATTTAGAATTGTTCGAAGTGACAATACGCTATGTTACTGTGATATATGTTCTAAACAAATAATGTTACAGAGGTTTTATAACGACCATTACATTGTTAAAGTTTTTACTTGTTATACGACTATGTAACCTCTAAGAATCTTTCTATGTTTGTTTTCATATATTTTGGGAGTGTTCACAAGTTGTGGTCCTATTTATAATACTTAAGTTACACGGGACTTAGGAAGGGTTCTAGTGTACCATATGAATATAAATTTAACAATTGTGGAAAAGTGGAATTGGAAGATGCAGAGTCTAGAGAAAAACAAAATGAAGATATACATCACTACTAGGTTTGTTTTCCCCTTTTAGATAAAAAGTGTTACAAGGAGCGCCTAAAAAATTAAGGCTAAGGGAATAAGAATAGGCAAGTTAAACCTTAAAAGATTATTACATTTAATATACAATAAACATTTAGTTTAACATGGATCCATGATACAAAATAATAAATACATATAATAGAATAAAATCGATTAAAATCTTGAGGTCGATTTGGTAAAGATATGTAATATGTCCAAACTAAATACGTGGTTTAGATAGATAGTTCCATATGGCATGGGGCGATTAGTGTTCCTCTTGTGATGTCATGTAGATAAATCCTAATGTGGTGATATACTAATGTGGTGATAAAAGTGATATAAAATCTAAAAAACAAAAAGTGAAAAAATTCATCAAGATATGAAAAATATAAAAATATAAAAATGTGTAAAAAACAAAAATACCCAAAAAGAATACAGTGTTCAAAAACAGTGAATCAAGTGAAACGAGAGTATGGTCACTCTAAGAAAAGAAAAAAAGTGCAAAAACGATGGGGAAGATCCGGGATTAACCAAAGCTTCCTAGTGTGAACTTTGTCCTTAAAACCTATAAACCTTTGTCCCCTTTTCCCATAATGAACATTGACTTTCTAATCAACTTGCTAATAGAGCGAGTTCTGATCATATAGTGCTCCTTTTACTTGATACTCATAATTTGTGCCAATTGCTATATGTTTGTTTCAGTTGTTTTGTCATTTGGATGTTAACATATTTGCTTCCTCAGTAAAAGAATATATTATTAATAAAAATAATAAAAAAAAACAGGAGGGGAAAACCATTATTGAAACAATAGGAGGAACATTTCTTTATTGACCAAAAACAAGAACATAAATCCTTACAGGAAGCAAAATACTCATAAGTGGCGGCAATCAGATACTACTTAACCCCTGATAGATGGTCATAGCCTAGACCTGCAGACAGAGCAGAGCATGGTTACAATGCCCTCAGCCATGGATAATACCTAGGAGGTGTTCAGCCGTGTGGCACCCCAGGCATGCACCTGGGGACAGCCCCTCCCATTTTTATAGGCCGTCACTCGACTCACCTCTTCGCTGTCTGGGACATGAACAACCACCACAAAGGACTAGCCTGACTAACACAGCAGGCACTTGCCACCACCCAACTGTATTAAATTAATAGGCGTAAAGAGATTTTTAGATTAATCAAAAATGTATCCAGACCAATATTGGACAAATGAAGCCCATCGATTCTATATAATTCTTGACACCCTGCCGAGAAGTTCTCATGCTTGACAACTAAACCAGCTAGCTCCCTCACTACCCTGATTTTTTGAACTAATATTAAAGTCCATGTGCCTCCAACTAAGCCTGGAATCCAAGCTTTCAACCAAAGTTGATCTACCAACATTCTCTTAACTAGATCTAGAGTATAAACTGCTGCTAAATGAATAAGGATCATGTTGGGTTGCCCCCATCTAAGATGCGCATCTGGCAACAAAGCAGGTAGGTTAGGCCACATGAGACCTTGCCTCCCCAACCAGCAGATCATCTTGGCATTGGACAACCCTAATTGACCACCCTCTGAAGGTGCACCAGCCCTAATGGACACCCAATGGATGAAGGAGTGGCCAATTATTCAGACTCAAAGCGAGTGGGTCCCTGAAACACAAATACATTTTCGAGTTTTCCCAACACAGTAAAAAATATTATGTTTATGACCCAGAAACATTAGACAGACAACAAGGAGGCATCAATAATGGGGACTAGACAAGGGACATACGTAAATTTTGTATCTTTCAGACCTCCATTGACCCAGGGACCAGATTTGTTCAGGTGAGCATCCGGACTAAGCTGCAGTCATAGTGGCACCTACCCTGAAAGAGTGTGGGGCAATCTTAGCTGGGTTTACTTGCTTTACTTGCTGACCACTCTAGTACTTTCCGAAATTGAAACCTCATCAGAGGCTCACCATTTGCATGTACTAACATTTTTGAAACCAGTTCGGGCGCATACTTAATAAATTACCCAACTCTATTGTCAAGCAGATTGCCGCCCCAGGTTTTGGTGTGCAATGCAACCATATCCCTTTTCCTTCTTGATCCGTTAGCTTTTGACTGTGGTGCAAAAACAACAATACTGTATTAGTGGAAAAACAAACATGCTCGTACTGGACTCCCTGGTCTACAACTCTCTTAGATGGGGACACCAATTCTCCCATTATAAGGGCCGCATAAAAGGCAAGGGCAAAAGCTGATCTAAACAAATTATCTCGTAGTCAGAGGAGCACACTTTTGGCAATACATCACATAACAGTTGTAAACGTTTTGATTGTTAAAGGCTCCCTAATATCATGTTTCCTCAGCTCTATTTCTGTTTTAACCAGAAATTAATGGCTGCAAACAAAAAAAAAGGAATAAAGTTTGTTAAAGAAAGAAAGTGCCGCCAAACATCATTAGACCGTGGCCCTGCACACCTTCTTACCATGTAAGGTCATCAGCCATTCCAGCAAGATATCAGTCCCTGGTCTACTCACCTCTGTCCCTCTCGTCTTACAAAATTGCATCCACTCAAGACCATATGGCAGTGAAAAGGCATCAATAGTTGAGATGACACAGACAGTCTGTTGATTGCGTACACCACTCTTATGTTGTTCAACCAGAAAATTACTGAATGGTTCACCAAGTGTCCACACCACAGTTCTATAGCCAACAGAATGGGGAAAAAGGCTACTAGACAAAAGTTCTTGGCTAACCCCTTTTTAATCAATGAAGCTAGCCATGCTTCAGCACTCCAGTCCCCGTCCAGGTATGCCCCAGACCCAGCAGCATCTGGAATACCTGATTAGAGATTGGTCCCTTGCACCACATGCAAGCGGCATTAAAATCTTGAAGGAATGTCTCCCAAATGTGCAAGTCATACGACATGTCCTTGTTCACTTTTATTTGCGTAGATTGACTGGGCTTACTTTTCAGAGGTTCTTTCAGGTGTCTGTAGAATATTGTTCCCATAGGAATAACCATGGCTGCAAAATTCAGGAGTCCCAAGAGTGATTGAAGCAGCTTGATGGTAATCCATACTACTCAGGCAGCTGTTCGAACTGCCTGCAACATCTTCTGAACTTTGTCCATAAGCAGTGAGCACACCATTTTAACAGTATCGATCTCAATGCCCAACAATCTGAATGTGGTGTATGATCCTTGGGACCTATCTTCCACCATAGGGATCCCAAAATGGTTTATCAGGGAGGGTGTGAGGTCCATCAAGTGGGCACACTGGTTAGATCGAGGTCCTCCAATTAGTAGGAAATCATCTAAGCAGTGTGCAAAAATGTTTCCACCTACCTTGACAGTCATCACCCCGTGTAGAAAGGGGCTGAAAGCTTCAAAGTAAGTGCAAGATATCGAGCAACCCATTAAGATTCAGCGATCCACATAGTACTTACCTTCAAAGAAAGAGCCCATTAAACAAAAGGAGGATGGATGAATTTGAAGCAAACGGAAGGCAGATTCAATATCCAGCTTAGCTAGAAGCACTCCCTTTCCTGCATCTTTCATTAATTGGAGTGCTTCATTTGACACTCGAATTAATGAAAAATGCAGGAAAGGGAGTGCAATACCAATCAAATGATTGGTATTGTACTGTGGTTAAAGATGGGTCAATGGCATTGGTTACAGAGCAACCTTTGGGGTATGACAGATGCTGTATATAACACAGAAAATAAGATAGAAAGGATGCGCTTAAGGAAAGTGGGAAAAAACACTCCTAAGTCTAGAACCTCCCTATTAGGTCTAGAAGTAAACAAAGCAAAACATTTGAATTTACATTTTTTCGCTATGACATATGTTTTTTTTATTTTAAAGAAAAGAAGAAGAATTTACATTTTTGAAGTTAAGCATTATATACCAAATACACAATTTTCCATACATGTACAATTCCATTAATGGTAAACAATTTCTAGCAAGAAAAAGGAGATATTAAATATATATATATATCCATTATCTATATTATTATTCCTCCATAATAAACATAAACAAATTTTGACCAAGAATATTATGGAGTTGAGTACACTCTAATAAGTTCATAAAAGGTTTCCATTTTCCTTTAAAACCAATCCTATTACCTGTTATATTATGATATGAGTCATCCATCTCTAAAATCAATGACAGATGCTGTATAATACAAAATGTTCTTCAACCCTTTTGTCTAGTGGGATCCCAAAACCTTCCCGCAAGCCTGCCAGGAGCAGTGTTGCTGCAGAGTGATTTGAGTAGCACCTCATCCATGGTTCAAGGGTGTCCACCCTCAGTGGTGTTGGGGCCCTTGTTAACAGTGTTATTTCTTCCGGTTGAACTCCCCATGTGATGCTCTTTTTTTCTTTGCACACTCAAGGCTAGGGTGGGGTCCCCCACAGTAGTGACAGATGTAGTGAAAAGAACACATTACTCCTTTGTCACAAGCCTTCTCCTGAAAACGCCAACATTCACGCCCTCTTCTCCTTTTCCTTGAAAACGCTCTGTGTGGCACCGTGGCTCCTACTCCTGTATGTTGATTGGACCTCTCTGGCCAAAGCTGAGCCCATAGATGCATGTTAATCATTCCAAAATTCAATATTGGATTGCCTGCCATCTTGCGCAAAAAGGCCATGTCGTAGCCCCTCCATGCTCCTTCCTTGTCCTTCTTATATATTTTGTTTATGGTGTCGCTGTATGAGGGTAAGTCTAAAGCCTTTGCTGGCTTAGCAAGATGCCAGGACCCTGAAGCAGACCTGCCATTCTTCATAGGTATCTGGCCTGTTCACTAGCATCGTCCTCTGCAATTTCTTTAGCCCGATATGCTTCAGCAGAGAGTCCAAATATGTTCACATACTTGGTCTCCTGTATCTTCCCAATGATCTTCCATTTCAAGTGTGCATAAAGGGAATGTACCACACATGGGTAAGTGTCTACTGGATATAACCTGTGGTGAAGTTGACTGAATAACCCTGGCCCTGCATTGGACCCCCCAGGCACATGAACAACATTTGTAAAATTTGCCCCTTCTTTCCTGCTCCTTTTTTCATGCACTAATTTCTTTAACATTTTAAACATTTTCTTCTGCCTCTTACCATCCTGTCCCCCTGTCTATCTGTCTCTGACTCGCCAGAAGATGAAGAAGAGGTACCCTTACCATACATAGAGGAAACAGGAAAAGACTCACCTGCTGGAATGGATGATATCTCAGCTGATGAGCTGGTTACAACTGCCATTTCTTGATTAGAAGATGTAGGACTTATTACTACTGGTGCGTTAGATGAACTGTGTCCTTCAATGTCCCCCTTCAAATGACAACTAGAGAGGGAAGTCCCACGGACAACTGAGGATTGCATAGGCCCATTCACACTAGCATGCAAACACGCATCAACATTTTCATTCTCACTATCATCATAAACTCTTTCACTGCTGTTGCCAGTGTCACATTCTGACATAAAGGACACATTTTTGAGAGATGCCTCCTGAGTCCAGCAAGTTTTTCCAAAAAAAAATTGATTATAGGAGAATAGTAAATTAGAAAGTTGCTTAAAATTGCATGCTCAATCTGAATCATGAAAATTTAATTTAGACTAAACTATCCCTTTAAGGCCAAGCTGCGCAAACACAACCAGCAGAAGAAATTACACTCCCAGTGGGGTATTGAAGAGATAATGTAATAAAATGTTAATTTTCCATTGTTCTCTCCAAGTATTGGTGATTGGTTTATGGACAGATATAAGATAAAGAAGCATGTATATTTACACAATGTGATAAAGTAATAAGATCTGGTTATACCTACAAGCTCAACCTATTTTATTAGGTTGTGGCTTCAAAACACAAAATCAGCTAATTCATAAACACAAATAAACCTTAAAAAACAAATCTTATACATGTTATACTCTGCAGCTGGTAAAAAAAGTAATGGGAAACATATTAAGGGAAAAACAATTTTATAGTATATACAGTAGGCCTCACACTTTCATTCTTGTTTCATTTGTGCCCTATCCTGTGTGCCTGTATTTTGAATATATATATATATATATTATTGGGCATTAGATACTTAGTAATGTGACTATATTTTCTCAAATTATTTCATATGTATAAGAATATTAATAAAAAAAATACTTAATTTTGAATGTAAACCACTATGTTACTGTATGACATACTTTCCATTAATATTTTTGTTTATACATAATTTGATTTTAAAATGGTTTAAAAAGATTTAGGCCTAAGTGAAAGGAGAGCAAGAGTTTCATAAGCACTTTAGTGTTGTTTTTATACACAGATTTAAATCTGCATTATCATAACAATGACAAGTAATATACATTATATGCTGACTTTGAAAACATTCAAGAACTTTATACTTACCCAGCAATGGCATACACACTTATGCAACCATGTTTGAGGAAATTCACCCACCACAAGCCTGTGGTATAGTGAAGAGTAATATCATATATGAGTACTTGCAGAGAATATGCAAAACATTCATGAGGCATATGGGATGATTTAAACTAAAAACACCTATCCTAAAAAATTAAATTTAAAATAAAAAAAGACTATTCTTTAAAATAAAAAACCCACCCCAAAAATGCCTTAAAGTTGTTACTCACCATTCAAAAATCCAGCTTCTCTAGATTCAACGTTGAGAACTCTTCATCCCAGGTCCAGATGCCTGGGGCCCATCTTTGCGGCCTCTTCCCCCTCCGCTCCACATTTCTTTCTTCTAGTCTTCAGCAATCTTCCAAGAGCCTTTGTCTACCTACAATCGCCGCTGCATACTGAATTTCAAGATGTGTGGAACTCCTTTATATAGGGATACCGCTTCATCCCTATTGGCTATTTTTTAATCAGCCAATAAAAAAAGTACTTTATTTTAAATTCTAATCATCCAATAGATTTGGGGGTGATACCTTCTTGGAGAAATGAGGGACACTTCAATTCTGGTCCCCCATTACTCCCAGAAGGTAGCACCCCCAAACAAGTACTATCCCCAGGTGCCTCATGAAATTGCCGACAAGATTCTAAAAGGGAGACACAGGACTTTTTGCTCTACCAAACTTATTAGACATTCAGCACATTTGCCCATCCCTAGTTACTGTGTGCTTGTGTGTCTATATGAGTGTGCACATAGCTGCATGTATGTAACTGTGTTTGTGGTAGTCATGTGTGTGACTGTGTGCAACTGTTAGCATGTGTTTAATTGTATATATTGGCAGGTGGGTGACTGTGTTTGTTTGCATGTGTGTGACTATGTGTAGTAACATGTGTGACTGTATATACTAGTATTTGTGTGATTATGTGCTGGCATGTATACAACGTTGTGTGTATACGCAAGTGTGCCACTGTTTATGACATGTTGAGAATGTATGTGACTGTGTTTATAAAACTTGTGACTTAGGGCTTGTGATAGATTCGATAAACTCATCCCAGTAGAAAGAAGCAAAATGCTAAGTCTTTCAGATCAGTGCTGAAAACCTCCCTCCTAGGTAACAGACAAGCAATAAGAGGCTGACTAGCAAAAGCTGAGAACAGATAGGGCCAGATTACAAGTGGAGCGCTATTTAACTCTCCCATGCTAACTATGCTAGAAGATTCTTGTGTGCATCAGGTAGAGCTAGGACATCGAAGGATGTTGCTGCCCCCATTTCAGGCCTAAAAGGTATGGGCTGCACAATATTGACTCTGGAAAATGCAGCATCAAGGCTAAATGTAGCCACCAATTAGCAAGCGCTACACAGGTGCTGAACCAAAAATGAGTCGGCTCCTAATTGATAATAGGAGTAAATTAGAAAGTTGCTTAAAATTGCATGCTCAATCTGAATCATGAAAGTTTAATTTTGACTAAACTATCCCTTTAAGGCCAGGCTGTGCAAACACAACCAGCAGAAGAAATTACACTCCCAGTGGGGTATAGAAGAGATAAATAATAAAATATTAATTTTCCATTGTTCTTTCTAAGTATTGGTGATTGGTTTATGGACAGATATAAGATAAAGAAGCATATATATATGTACACAATGTGATAAAGTAATGAGATCTGTTTATACCTACAAGCTCAACCCATTTCATTAGGTTGTGGCTTCAAAACACAAAATCAGCTAATTCATAAACACAAATAAACCTTAAAAAGCAAATCTTATACATTTTATACTCTGCAGCTGGTAAAAAAAGTAATTGGAAACACATTACGGGAAAAACAATTTTATAGTATATACAGTAGGCCTCACACTTTCATTCTTGTTTCATTTGTGCCCTATCCTGTGTGCCTGTATTTTGAATATATATATATATATATATATATATATATATATATATATATATATATATATATATATATATATATATATATATATATATATATATATATATATATATATATATATATATATATATTATTGGGCATTAGATACTTAGTAATGTGACTATATTTTCTCAATTTTTTTTCAAATGTATAAGAATATTAATTAAAAAATACTTAATTTTGAATGTAAACCACTATGTTATGTATGACATACTTTCCATTAATATATTTGTTTATACATAATTTGATTTTAAAATGGTTTAAAAAGATTTAGGCCTAAGTGAAAGGAGAGCAAGAGTTTCATAAGCACTTAAATAAATTAGTGTTGTTTTTATATACAGATTTAAATCTGCATTATCATAACAATGACAAGTAATATACATTATATGCTGACTTTGAAAACATTCAAGAACTTTATACTTACCCAGCAATGGCATACACACTTATGCAACCATGTTTGAAGAAATTCACCCACCACAAGCCTGTGGTATAGTGAAGAGTAATATCATATATGAGTACTTGCAGAGAATATGCAAAACATTCATGAGGCATATGGGATGATTGCAAAAAAAAATTCAAACATAAAATAGAATACTTTGCAGTTTATATAAAGTTTCTCTTGTTTTGCAATGTACTGGGTGCCATATGGATGAATGCATTAAAAACCCTTCTTTACACTGCCATATTACTCAGGAGACAATGAAAAGAAAAATAACCTCTGGCAGCAAGTCCTTAGACCAGACAGGAAACAGCCCAGTTCCTTTGAGTTGGTGGACTGAGGTTTTCCTCTGACTCATACAACCAAAACCTTTCAGTGTATGCAGTCTAACATCCTTGATAACTCAACAACAGCCAAGTTAGCTTGGTTCTATGTCATCACTGAGCATCTTATACATGAGACATGATAGGGGCAATCAATATATTTCAGCTTTTCAGGGGTGTAGACCTCACTGGGCCCTAGGACAAAGGTTGTGGTTGGGTGTTTTTAAGCATATGTGCATGTGTGAATAAGGCCCCAATGATCCAAAGTGCTGCGAGGAGTCAAAATATTCCAAGGGATCCGCTGCTATGTCGAGCGAGCCTGTCAAAATATTCCAAGCTCCCGACTTAGCTGCTAACAGGCGGCATCGCCTAGAGGCATTTACTATACATGCCATTAGTCGGCGACGCTGGCTATAGATAACACCCAGCATCACTGCTCATATTGGCAAAGTATAGTAAATGATCCCTTGGAATATAACTGCCATGCCTAACCACTAATCCAAAGTACCCCTAAGTCGAAGTACCCCACAATCGCAAACTAACACTACACTAATAGATATCTAAACCACCACATACCCACCACAATTATCTTTCCTATTAACCCCTACAGCACCACATACCCACCATAAGTACCCATCCTATTATCCCTATACTGCCATCCCTATTTTTAAGATTAGGGATTTAATGGGCTGGAAAAGAGCTGATTGCCCTTTTAAGGGCAGTAAAAGAGCTGAATGCCCATTTAAGGGCAATGCCCATACAAATGCCCCTTTAGGGGCAATGGGTAGTTTAGGTTTTTTTAGTGTTAGTTTTTTTATTTTGAGAGGTTTGTTTTGTTAAAAGAGCTGTTTAACTTAGGGCAATGTCCTACAAAAGCCCTTTTAAGGGCAATTGGTAGTTTAGTATTAGATTAGGGGGTGTTTTTATTTTGGGGAGATTTCTTAATTTTATATGGGTGTTAAATTAGGTTTACATTTTTTATTTTGAATAGCTTTGTTTATTTTTTTTCTGTAATTTTACATTTTTTATTTTTTGTAATTTTAGTTTTGGGGGTTATAGTTTTTTTTTAAATAGACTGCCCTCTGGGCAGGCTTATTGCCTAGTTTATTCATAAATACATATTTCTACATATAGCTAATGGTATTTTGGTACAGATATATCTATACCTATATATATATATATATATATATATATATATATATATATATATATATATATATATATATATATATATATATATATATATATATATATATATATATATATATATATATAACACACAGAGAAAGTCCAGCACTCAATTACAAACTCTCAACTAAGATTAAAAGCAAAAATGGAAGGGTTAGTTACCGCATTTGGCCAAATGGGACAAGCCCAGGTACCACGTCAAGGTCCCTTCCAAAAACCTGGGACCCTAAAACAGCCACACAATGCAAGCTTTCAATCCAACAAACTGGGAACAAGTGAAGGGTGCACAGGCTTATGCAATCACCCCAGACATATACAAAACACGGAAGGGGACTGCACTCTCATACCGGACCGGGTACACATCTCATAACCCTGCAACATGCTCAGCCCTGGGTGCTCACTGGCACTCACAGGAAGCTGTGCTGTCCCCAGAGTCACAGGCAGTTAACCCCAGACAGGTCTGGGTGCAAGAACCATAGGGAAAATTACAAAACAAATTAATACAACACACAGAGAAAGTCCAGCACTCACTTTCTCTGTGTGTTGTATTAATTTGTTTTGTAATTTTCCCTATAGTTCTTGCACCCAGACCTGTCTGGGGTTAACTGCCTGTGACTCTGGGGACAGCACAGCTTCCTGTGAGTGCCAGTGAGCACCCAGGGCTGAGCATGTTGCAGGGTCATGGGATGTGTACCCGGTCTGGTCTGGGAGTGCAGTCCCCTTCCATGTTTTGTATATGTCTGGGGTGATTACATAAGCCTGTGCACCCTTCACTTGTTCCCAGTTTGTTGGATTGAGAGCTTGCATTGTGTGGCTGTTTAAGGGTCCCAGGTTTTTGAAAGGCACCTTGACGTGATACCTGGGCTTGTCCCATTTGGCCAAATGTGGTAACTAACCCTTGCATTTTTGCTCTTAATCTTAGCTTAGAGCTTGTAAGTGAGTGCTGGACTTTTTCTGTGTGTTGTATTAATTCGTTTTTTTTATTTTCCTTATGGTTCTTGCACCCAGACCTGTCTGGGAATAACTGCCTGTGACTCTTGGGACAGCACAGCTTCCTGTGAGTGCCAATGAGCACCCAGGACTGAGCATGTTGCAGGTCCAGTCTGAGAGTGCAGTCCCCTTTCGTGTTTTATATATTTATATATAGTTTATATAGAACTGTTCTGAGGAAGGGGAGGTTTACTCCCCGAAACGTCAATAAACTTGACTCCACGCTTGAAAAAATCCTGGTCTGATTCTGTTTTTTGGTGAAGCTGTATTATTTACACAGAACAACCGGGTGGTTGACCTCAGGAGGGCAGATTCACATGAAGTTGGTTATATATATATATATATATATATATATACATACTTGATTAAATATAGGTATAGATATATTCAGATATATATAGAAATATCTAAATATCTATTTAGAAATAGAAAGAACATATCCTGCTATGTGCAAAACATTGGAACGTGAAATATTTACAGAAAATACACAGCTTTTTCCTTTCATTCTATTGGCTGATTTGAACTTAAAGATTCAAATCAGCCAATAGGAATGCAAGGGTACCCCCATATAAAAGGGGTACCTTGCATTCACTGTTCAGCATGTGGCTGGAGACTACATAAAGAGGAGCTCTGTGTCGCTGATCTGAAGAGGACCACCAACGTCGCCACCACCATCACTGCCTACCTCGCTGCCACCACCGGAGCTCCGTACATCATCATGGGTGAGTACCAACATTGGGGTTAGAGTTAGCATATTTTTATTTTTTGGGGTGTTTTTTATGCCCTTTTAAGGGCAATGCCCATTCAAATGCCCTTTTTTGGAGCAATGGCTAAATTAGGATTTTTTTAGTTAGGTCTTTTTTATTTTTTGGGGGGGATGAGGAGGGTGAAATGTTAGGGGGTTAGTGTTTTGTTTTTTTTTTAAAAAAAAAAGAGCTGATCGATTTAGGGCAATGCCGTAAAGAAGGCCCTTTTAAGGGCTATTGGTAGTTTATTTTTAGAATAGTTTTTTTTATTTTGTGGTGGTTTTTCTATTTTAACGGGTATTAGGATAGGATTATTTTTTTATTTTCTGTAATGGTATTTTTTTTAATTTTTGTAAAGGTAGTTTTTTTATTTCTTGTCATCTCAATATTTTTTTTCAGTAATAGTAGTTTGCACCGTACTTGTAATCTAACCCTATGTTGGTTACCACAATTAGTGGTCAGTCCCTAGACCCCGGCTTGATTAAATACCAGATTACTCCTCTACCTTGCACAAATGGAGATTATTCACTTATAATTCTTCAACTTTATCACTTTATTGAATAGTTGGAAGGAAACTTCAGACGCACCCAGGGGACACTCCTGTCATTTTAACTCTGTGAAACAGTCATGCTTATTTTACATAGAAAAAAAATTACAATGCAATTTGTAAAAGATATAAAGAATATAATCCTAATGTGTAAATGTTACACCAAAACATGGAAAGCACAATCAGAATTTGTAAAATCACAATCCTAAATATATACAGTAAAACACAAAATAACTGCAAAGTTTAAATGTAATAAAACTTAAATGAGAATATTTGAAGTCCAAAGCAGGAGTGTAAATACAGGGGTCTTAGAGGTCTCAATGGAGGCTGGGCCCACCTGTAGGGCCAATTAGATTTATTTTTTTGTACTCACTGCATTAGTGTCCAGGAATAGAGGACACCATTGTATCCTATTTAAAGCAAATCTTATGCTTGTAGCTGATTCTGCTAGAATTCTTGCTGGAATCAAGGTTTAAGAATCACCGCCTTTAGCGCGGTTTTACGGTAACGATAATGGCTGTAATCAGCACCCAACACTATGGGGGATATTTATCAAAGCCTCAACTTTGTTGCATTCGCCGGCAACAATACGCTCGCCTAACATCGCGGCCGCATATCCCAATACGCTCTCCTTGTTTATAAAAAAATCCGTCAAAAAGACGCGCACCAAGTAAGGGGCGATGAGCATCAGACTGTTTGTTAACTAACAGTCATCGGTCTCGCGTCTATTCGGCTTTTTACAAACTTTATTTATACCCTGTCACTAAACGCTGCCACTATACTAAAATGTTTAACCCCTATCCGGCCACTCCCCGACCCGGCCGCAACATAAATAAACTTATTAACCCCTATCCCGCCGCTCCCTGACCACGCCGTAACCTAAATAAAAGTATTAACCCCTAAACCTCTGGCCTCCCACATCACTACCACTAACTAAACCTATTAACCCCTAAACCGTCAGCCCCCACATCGCCATAAACTAAATTAAGCTATTAACCCCTACACCTAACAACCCGCTAACTTTAAATTAAAATTACAACATCTCTATCTTCAAATAAATTTAAACTTACCTGTAGAATTAAAATAAACTATTTTAAAATATTAATTAACTTACCCTAACTAAAACCCACCCAAGGGTTTTCTTGGGTGGGTTTTATTTTTAGATTAGGGTCTGGGCATGTAAAAGAGCTAAATGCCCTTTTCAGGGCAATGGGGAGCTTAGGTTATTTTAGATATTTGGGGGGTTGGTTGTGTGGGTGGTGGGTTTTACTGTTGGGGGGGTGTTTGTATTTTTTTTTACAGGTAAAAGAGCTGATTCTTTGGGGCAATGCCCCTCAAAAGGCCCTTTTAAGGGCCATTGGTAGTTTATTGTAGGCTAGGGTTTTGTTTTATTTTGGGGGGGCTTTTTTATTTTGATAGGGCTATTAGATTAGGTGTAATTCTTTTTTATACTTGATAATGTTGTTTTTTATTTTTCGTAATTTAGTGGGTTTTTTTTTAATTTAGTGGGTTTTTTTTAAATTTAGTGGGGTTTTTTCTGTAATTTAGTAATTTGTAATAAGGTTTAATAGTATATTTAAATAATTTGAGTAGGGTTAGGGTTTTTTAATATGTAATTTAGTTAATTTAATTGGTAGTTCAATTTAATTTTAGTGTAATAGGGTAGGTTAATTAATATTTTAAAATATTTTATTTTAATTCTACAGGTAAGTTTAAATTTATTTGAAGATAGGGATGTTGTAATTTTAATTTAAAGTTAGTGGTTGTTAGGTTTAGGGGTTAATAGCTTAATTTAGTTTATGGTGATGTGGGGGGCTGATGGTTTAGGGGTTAATAGGTTTAGTTAGTGGTAGTGATGTGGGAGGCCAGAGGTTTAGGGGTTAATACATTTATTTAGAGGCGGCGGTGTCGGGGAGTGGCGGAATAGGGGTTAATACGTTTATTTAGGTTGTGGCAGGGTCGGGGAGCAGCGGGGCAGCGATTAATAAGTTTATTTAGGTTGCAACGGGGTCAGAGAGCGGCAGGATAGGGTTTAATAACTTTATTTAGGTTGTGGCAGGGTCGGGAAGTGTCGGGATAGGGGTTAATACATTTTATTTGTGTCGGCGATGTCGGGCGGCAGATTAGGGGTGTTTAGACTCAGGGTTTATGTTAGGGTGTTAGGTGTAAACTTTACATGTTTTCAACCATAGAAATCAATGGGATATCTGGCAGCATCGAACATAAGCTTTCGGTGCTTTCAGACTCCCATTGATTTCTATGGCATTCGCGGCCTCCAGGGTGGCGGATTGAAAACGAGGTACGCTGGGGCAGAATAGACGCGAGCGTACCTGTTAAAAGTTTGATAACTTTGAAAAAGTGTCAGATAGAGCTGAATGTGTATTCGTAACATCTGTAATGACATAAGCATCAATCTGCGTCGGATTGAGACTTGCGGATCGTATGTTACATCACAAATTTCAACATTTGCCGGTCTGTTGGCTTTGATAATTAGGTCGGATCAATCTCGCAACAATTACGCTGTGGAATTCTGGCGAATTTGCGGTTGAGGCTTTGATAAATATCCCCCTATGTGTCAAACATACAGCATCCCCGTTAACAAACCAGCAAACAAACGTCTAACCCCAGTCCACAGAGAGTGAGACAACACATTAAGACATTTGGCAGTCCATAGCTCAACTCTCCTCCTCACAGTAGACTCTGGTGCTGCAGCCTAATCACTGCTCCTGTGTAGTCTGATTCCATTGTTCCAGCTCAGCCGTATCCTCCAAGGACTCCACCAGGCATCAGGCAAGTAAGATCCAATCAAAGTAATGAAAAAACGGGGAGTCAGTGTATGTAAAATCAAGTTCCTTTATTAGTATGCAGTAAAATAATCTCAGCAGTGTTTCACAAACTTCAGACCCACTGATCCTCAAGCACCCGGATGGTGCTGGCAGCGTCACAGGTCATCAGATGCGTTTCAGCTATACAGCTATGACTGACTTGTGACGCGGCCGACACTATCCAGGTGCTTGAGGATCAGTGGGTCTAAAGTTTGTGAAACGCTGCTGAGCGTATTTTAATGCATACTAATAAAGTAACTTTATTTTACCTACACGGACTCCCTGGTTTTTCATTACTTTGATTGGACCATTGTATCCGTGACATGTGCCCCCCTCCAATCAGTGCTCTCTCCCACAGAAAGATTAGGATGTGCCCCAACTTTGGACCCAACTGTTCATGTAGTTCATTCTTATGTGAAAGAAACCAGGAATGGAGCGGAAGGCTCCTTTACTGGCTTGTGCGGATTTCACAGTGATACTGCAGCACAATCCATAATTGGTGTCAAAGTCTCCCTTACAGTGAGTAAAGAGGGTTACAAGTATGACACTCATGCTCTTATGTGAATATCTGAATGAAGCTGCAGTATAGCAAGATTTCAATTACAGCATATGCACTGTCATTTATCTGGAAAAAAGGTGAGGAAAATTGATCTGCAACAGTTATTTTTTAATAGTGGGACCACGAGTTTTAGCACTGCAATTTTTAAAAAACAGTTTTGATCTACTGGCCTTTCAAAGAACATTTTACTTTGTAAGCTGAATGTTCCTGTGCTCTTTCCCTATATACAGTGGGTAATAATCACATTTTGTTGCTTTGCCGCCTGAAATAAAGACAGACACATTTTTCTTTCATATAGGTGTTGAGAGTCCACAATTTGTTATACATGGGATATACATTCTTACCAGGAGGAGGCAAAGTTTCCTAAACCTCAAAGCCTTTAAATACAGCACCCACTTCACTCATATCTCAGTTTAAACTTTTCCTCCTTTGGAGGTGGTTAAAGTATGATGTGCTTAAGATTGGTGCTTCAGTGTATATTGAAGTCTGGTTTTCCCCTCAGAGTTACAGTGATTGTCAGAGGGATGTTTGGTGAGTTTAGCCTTTAGACACCATGTTGTAAACCTCTGGTATTCTTTCTAAGGCCCTCTGTAAATTCGGACGCAGTAAGTCTTTTTCTGCCTCCCTTTACCGATCTACATACTCCTGTCTTCTACCTCTGCTGGTAGGCTTTTCAGTACTGGTTGGCGGTCTGCTTAAGAGTGGACATGTGTCTAAAAAAATACAGGTAATTATATATTTTTTCCTTTTAGACACAGCTTTTTATTCTGGGCACTTGTTAAAGTATAAGCTTATATTTAATTATATAGGCAGCACAGGGACAAGCGTTAGAATGTTTCACGCTGGAAAAGTCAGGGTTCTGATTCGTAATAGTGATCTAATTTTTGTGTGTTTATGTGGAGCGTTCAGGCTCAGAGAGTACTTACGGTCTCCAGGGGAAGTTTAAAAAATTATACAAGAGCGGTCGTTGTGTCGCACCTTTTTTTTTAACCCCTGGTGACGTCATAGTGTGCCGGCTCGCTTTTTTTCTGCACTTTTTACATTCAAATAGTCACTCTCTGTTATCACTCTGTGAGGACTAGTTCGATTCTGCAATATAACAGAAGCTAAGTTGGGAACCTCAGCGGCTGAAATGGTTTATTTGAATTTAGAATTTAGTGTAGCAGTGAGATTAGTGGGAAGAAACATCAATTACCCAACAGAGTAATATTAAATTCCCCAAGAATCCCTGGAGCTGTTTAGTTGCTGGTTAGTTTAAGCATATTGATCTATTGCTGCCACCTGTGATAAATCTCACTTATTATTAGGGATGGGCGAATGTTTCGCAACATTCGAAAAACGGCACGAATTTTAACACATTCGTTCATTCGAATCGAATTTCGAATGTTTACATAACATTCTAACATTCGATTTTCGAATGTTCGGTTTCGAATTTTATGATTACATTCGAAAATATTCTTTACGAAAAATTTGAATTTAGATTTGTAATAGTATTTCTTTTTTTTTTTTTTTTTTTTTTTTTTTTTTTAATTTTAAACAACTTTCCAATTTACTTTTTTTTTTTTTTTTTTTTTTTTTTTATTTTCCAAAAAAGCTTTATTTAGAATAATTAGGCATACACTTCATAAAAAGAAAGAACACAGCATGCAAGAAGAGTGGTACAGAGTTATGTTTCAACATGGCAATACGTTGTGCTAACAATATTAAATCATAAGTTATATACCATGTAGTATAATTATAACACATTAAAGTGCTCTCTTCACATCAGTGTATTTCTTATAGGACCCAAATTCTGTAGATGATTAGACCTCTCATGGGCCTTGAAATAGTTCTCTTGGATAAAATATTGGGCACATGTAAACATACAATCAAGGTTTAATAGGGAAAGGACAAAAAGAGAGAAAAAAAAAAAGGGAAGGAAGGGTAACTAAAGGTATAACTAAGGGGGGGAAGTCCTAACTGGGTTACTAATCAGGGGTATAACTGGTGATCGGGCATTCTAGGTCCATCAGAACAAGTGGGTTATGTTCCCCAAATGCAGCCAGGTAACATGCATGTAGTGATATGTAACCTTCATAATGGAATCTATCTCAGCAAGACTGACCTAAATAAAGAGATCCTCTAGGCGTATAGCGGGTGATGTCTAGTATGAAATATAAATTATTCTTTGTAAGGATGAGAATATACATATGTGTTTGTCATGGTTTGGCTAATGATAAATATGTAATGCCTCTGGGCATCGTGTCAGGGGATTGGTTAGTAGTGAGCTAGTTTCTACAAAAGATCTCACAGAGGTGATCATTCTAATGCTCAGGCTCATGAATAGCAATGCTATAGAGATAGAAATAATCCCCTGTCCTCTTAAGAGAGATCACCCTTAAATATAGACATAAAGAGTACAGGTAGTGGTGCCAGACATAATAATTCGACACTTTGACTGACAGGTTTTAGGTATTAATACAGTGGAATGTTGCTACTTACGATGAATCCCTACAAATCCATCTCACCCCTTAGAGAAATCACCCGCTCTGGCTAATCAACAAATAAACAGTCAACTAGAAAGAAGTAACAGTTTGTATATCAAATGCTGAACCTTAATAAGTGAAGCGTCTCTTACAGAGAAAACCAGCACAGCTCAGTCCTGTTAATGAAGTGTTCAAAGCTATCCCTTCTCCGCATATGAAATACAGGCATCCCCGGGAAGGTAGATTTTAGTCTCTCCAAATGTTTGTTTTTGTTGCCTCTTACATGTGGGGCGTAGCAGATAGCAGGGAGACCTTTTCGTGTGCTCCGGCTGAGAGTCGGATAATAGTAGAGACCAGTGGAGTGTGTTTTTCAGGGGGAATCCCGCTGGCTCTAGATCCGATGGCTTCTGAGTAATTTCCTGAGTTAGAGCCTTGACAGTCTCTTGAATGCTCCGGTGCGACAGAGGGGAATCAAGTATGGGTGTTTGTTGATCTCTCCGGTATGCGATACAGCTGACAAGTTGCTTCACGAGTGTCGGATTCCTTCTTGATTGTATTGTAGGCGCTTGTGTAACGTATTTTGTTGGAACCTTCTTTTTCAGTTGCTTTGCCGGTTGCAGAGGGCACAAGAGAGGTTCAGTGTCTATGGGATACCTCGAGCTGGTAGGTTCCACTGAGTTCCCCACTGCCTTCTCTCTATGGTGCAGGAGGTGCAGTAGGCGATCGTATGGTGCGTTATCCGCCATCTTGTTGAGCAACTTTTCTATTCTCTCCCATCTGATATCTGCCTGCTGAAAACAATCTTCTCCCGCCAAGTATTCCATTTCCACCATCTTAGGAGTGATCTCTGGGGCAGGCAGTTCGTTGCAGACCTAATCGCCCTTCTCACCTCAATAAATGAGTTCTATCTCCCAGTTAGGAGCAAATACCTCGGATATACCGAGGGGGAAGCGCCGCCTTTAGTGAGCCGCCGCTCCAGGCCCTTAATGTCCGATCCAGAAAACTGACGTCAAATTTACAGCACAAAAGTCAGTGATAAGTACCCAGAGGGGTCAGTGAATAATAAGGTTGTATTTTTCCCCGGTTTTGGCTGTGCAAAGGTGCCTAAAATCGGCGGATTTTCAGCTATTCGGTCAGAGCTCTTGGATAGTGCGACCATCTAGGATCGCTGTTAGGACACGCCCCGTAATAGTATTTCTAATGCTTTCTTTAAATGTAATATTCAAATTATGCAATATTCGAATTCGAAAAATTTGAATTTATATGTTTGTTATAGTATTTCTAATGCTTTCTTTAAATGTAATATTCGAATTATGCAATATTCTATATAGAAACATTCGAAATGATATATTTGTATCTATTATGTATCAATTTACTAGATTCCCTCCCTACCACATGAACTATTGAACTTCTGAATAGTATTTGTTAAATAGAATGTTAAATTCGAAATTTCAAATGTGGACATTTGATATAATTATAAACATTTGAATTCGAAAGTGACATTCGAAAACTGTAAATAGCATTCGATTATAGAATTTTTAAGAATATTCGTTCTTATCAACATTTGGATTTAGAATTCGAATTTCGGTAATAACATTTGTTCTAACATTCGAAATGCGAAAATTTACACATTCGCCCATCCCTACTTATTATATGCAGCAGAACAACAAACTTATGAAAACCAGATTAGTGTTAACACAACCTTCTATCTAGTGTGAGGAAGATGTACAGGTACGGTTGGTAGCAAACAGAGATACTGATAGGTGATTGGCACTTAAAACTGTCATATATTAAAAGCACAATGAATGGAGCTTTTGATAAAGATAATTGTAAAATAACCTTCGTTAGCTGTTGTGCATACCTCTTGCAAGCGATCAGCACCGTAGATACCTGGTGGTTCTGGATGTGAATCTTGTCCGACCGAGTACATGAAGGAGCTCAGAGAGAAGATTCAGTGAGGACGAAGCTGGTGTGTGACGTCACCGCTGAGAGGAGTTCCGGTGCGGCTGAGCGTTACCGCAGAATTCAGAGGCTGAATCCACACTGGGATAGTTAGTAATCAGAAGTAGCGAGTAAGTAAAAGCTTAAGTTTTCTAGGTAAGGATTCTTAACACAGAAGTTGCAGAGACTGTCTCAGAAGGAGCAGGTAATAATACCAAGCATAGTATGGGAAGAGATTTGGGGCTTTATACCGGAAGTCAAGAGATTGGTACTGATTTAAAGGGATAGCGTTACATATAGGTAAATGTAACTAATACATGTTCATGATAGTGAGTAATGTGTAACATTAGGCTATGAGTATGACACACTCTCGCCCTCATTTTTATATAGGGGCTTGAAAAAGAACAGATAATAAGCGCTCTATATTTATAGGAAAGATTTATTTATTTAGAAAACTTCTTTTTAGCACAAACTTTTCCAAATCTCAAAGTTTTTTTATGTAAATAAGGAATTATATGATATTTTTTCATTTTTTTGCTTTATTACTTTGTCTGCCATATTGGAACATCTTGCTTCTGTCCCTGAAATTACCATAGAACCTGAGTCTGTTGTATACCGTTCTACCAAAGCCAAGTGTGTTTTTTGGTATAACATGTCTGAAGTGCCATCTTCAGCAAATTTATGTGACTCATGTATAGTATTTTTATCACGTCCTAATGATGTATCTATGGTTTCAAATGCTCCTTCTGTTTCAAATTTATTGATGGATGCAGATGGCGTATCCCCAGCAATGAAGACTTTTATTGCTGCTTCAATTCAGAAGGCCCTGACTGAAATTCCGCCTTCAAATAAGAGTAAGATATCTGCCCATGTTTTACCATCATCTCGTAAAGTATGTAATGTTCAGACTAATACTGATCTATCTTCTCATGATGGTTCCTCTGATTCTGAGGCTCCCCTATCTGATACAGAACCGGATAAATCTTCTTTTTTATTCAAAATTGAGCATATTCGTTCTTTTTTAAAAGAAGTTTTAGTCACTTTAGGAATTCAAGAAACTAAATCTTCTGAGGATATTCCTTGTAACAGGTTAAATTCTTTTTTAAAGTCTAATATTGAAACTATATATGAAACTATATATGAAACTATCCATAAAGTAGATGGGGCCATTTCTTCTCCGGCTAAACGTACTACAATTACCTTAGAGGATAGTACTTCTTTCAAGGATCCTATAGATAGGAATCTTGAATCTTTTTTGAGTAGGACTTATTTACATACTGATTATGTCCTTAGGCCAGCTATATCTATTGCTGACGTAGCCGCTGCCTCTACTTTTTGGCTTTCTAATCTTGCTCAACAGTTTTCTTCAGACCCTGAATGTTGTAATATTCTTAATTTACTACAGGAAGCAAATCTTTTTATTTGTGATTCAGTATTTGACATTATTAAAATTAATTCTAAGACTATGGGGCCGATTTATCATTGGTCTGTCCGACATGATCTGCTCAGCGGATCATGTCCGACAGACATCATTGAGTCTCGACAGTATTGGAAAAGCAGTTCTTGTTGCTTGTGCAATGCCGCCACCTGCAGATTTGCAACCAATCTGCCTCTAGCAGGGAGTGTCAATCAGTCTTTTTCCGCAGCCTCAGAGCAGTTAAAAGAGCAGTGGTCTTAAGACTGCTGCTTCATAACTGCTGTTTTCGGTGAGCCTGAAGGCTCGTGCAGAAACAGGGGCCTCAGGGGCCATTCGGCCCTTGATAAATCGGCCCCTATGTCCTTAGCTGTTCTTTCTAGAAGAGCTTTATAGCTCAAATCTTGGAATGCTGACATGGTCTCTAAAATTAGATTATTATCTCTTTCTTTTCAGGGAAAGAATCTTTTTTGGTTAACAATTGGATTCAATTATTTATTCTATTACTAGGGGTAAGTCAGTTTTTCTGCCTCAAGATTATAGATCTAGAGGGAAATTTAAGACTCCTAATCATTTTTCGTACGTTTCGAAACAAAGATCAGAAGCCTTCCCCCTCTCCAAAAGTCCCTGGCTCTAATTGTAGACCTTCTTCCAATTGGAATAAATCAAAACAATTCAAGAAGCCTAATCCTGTCCAGAAAAAAAGTATTAAGGCGCGGCCCCCAACCCAGTTCTTCTGGTAGGGGGCAGATTAAAACTTTTTCAAACAATTTGGTCATAATCTGTCCAAAATCCCTGGATTTGAGAATATCATCTCTCAGGGATATCAAATTGGTTTCAAAGTCATACCCGAAGGGGACGGTTTTATCTAACCCATGTTCCAAAACAGCCGTTAAAAGCTCAAGCTTCCCTAACATGTGTATCAAATCTAGAGCTTATGGAAGTTATTGTTCCAGTTCCTCTTCCAGAACAGGGAAAGTGTCTTTACTCAAATCTATTCATTTTACCAAAAAAGGAGAATTCCTTCACACCAATTTTTGATCTGAAAACTCTAAACAGATTTGTGAGAATACCAACTTTCAAAATGGAATCTATAAAGACTATTCTGCCTTTTGTTCAGCAAGGTCATTATATGTCCACAATCAACGTACAGGATGCTTATCTTCACATCCCTATTCATCCAGATCATTTTCAATTTCTGTGATTCTCTTTTCTAGAAAAGCATTTTCAGTTTGTTGCTCTTCCGTTTGGCCTAGCAACAGCACCAAGAATATTTTCAAAGGTTCTCGTTGCCCTTTTATCTGTAATCAGAAAGCAGGGTATTGCAGTGTTTCCTTATTAGGACAATATCTTGGTTGTAGCTCAATCTTTTCATTTAGCAGAATCACACTCCTCAACTATTGTTGTTTCTTCAAAATCATGGTTGGAGGATCAATTTTCAAAATAGTTTTTTGATTCTTCAGACAAAAGTCACTTATTTGGGATTCCAAATAGACTCAGTGTCCATGACTCTTTTTATAACAGAAAAGAGACGAATTAAGTTAGTTTCAGCCTGTCTGAACCTTCAGTCTATATCATACCCTTCAGTGGCTATGTGCATGTAAGTGTTAGGCCTATAAATTGCAGCATCGGACGCAATCCCCTTTGCTCGTTTTCATATGAGGCCTCTTCAACTTTGCATGCTGCGCCAATGGTGAAAGGACTATACTCGAATATTAAAATAATATTCTTAGATCAAAAAACTAATTTTTCTCTGATGTGATGGCTAAACCACCAATTTCTTCAAGGGGATTCCTTTGTTTGCCCTACCTGGTCCGTGATCACAAAAGATGCAAGTCTTGTGGATTGGGGAGCAGTATGGGGGTCCCTAACTGCACATGGAGTTTGGAATGTTCAGGAAACAAAGATTCCAATCAATATCTTAGAACTCTGTGCTCTTTTCAAAGCTCTTCAAGCTTGGCCTCTTTTGAAGAACGAACCTTACCTTAGTTTTCAAACAGACAATTTAACAACGGTGGCTTATGTCAATCACCAAGGGGGAACTCGAAGTTACCTAGCCATGAAAGAAGTATCCCGGATACTTTCTTGAACAAAAAACAATTCCTGTCTAATCACTGTGATTCACATCCCAGGTGTGGACAACTGGGAGGCAGATTATCTCAGCCATCAGTCACTACACACGGGGGGAATGGTCTCTCAATTCTTACAAATTGTTCAGATTTGAGGTCTTCCTCAAATAGATCTCATGGCTTCTCGTTTGAATAAGAAACTTCCCAGATACCTTGCAAGGTCTCGGGATCCTCAGGCAGTAATGACAGGTGCTCTAGCAGTCCCTTGGTCATTATAATATTCTTACATTTTTCCTCCTCTAGTTTTACTACCCAGAGTGATTTAAAAAATCAAAATGGAACAATCATCTGTACTTCTGATAGCTCCTGCATGGCCTCTCAGGCTTTGGTATGCAGATCTAGTTCAGATGTCCAGCTACCCGCCTTGGCATCTTCCTCTAAGACCAGACCTTCTATCTCAAGGTCCCTTCTTTCATCCGGACTTAAAATTTCTGAACTTAATGGCGTAGAGATTGAACGCCTAGTTCTCAGTCACAGAGGTTTTTCAGACTGATTAATACTATGATTCAGGCAAGAAAACCTGTTTCCAGGATTTTTTTTTTATAAAGTTTGGAAAACTTATATTTCTTGGTGTTCCACTCATATTTTTCCTTGGCATACATTTAGAATTCCTAGAATTCTTCAGTTTCTTCAAGATGGTTTAGATAAAGACTTATCTGCCAGTACCTTGAAAGGTCAGATATCTGCTCTTTCTGTAATGTTTCACCGAAAGATTGCTCATCTTCCAGACATTCATTGACTTGTTCAGGCTTTGTCAAGAATACAGCCTGTTATTAAGTCCCTCTCTCCTCCATGGAGTCTCAATCTAGTTTTACAGACTTTACAGGCTCCTCCTTTTGAACCTATGCATTCTTTAGATTTTAAACTATTTTCTTGGAAAGTCTTTTTTCTTTTATCTATTTCTTCTGCTAGTAGAGTTTCTGAATAATCTGCCCTCTCTTGTGAGTCTCCTTATCTGAGTTTTCATCAAGATAAAGCAGTTTTGCGGACCACTTTCAATTTTTTGCCAAAGGTTGTTAATTATAACAACATTAACAGGGAAATTGTTGTTCCTTCTTTGTGTCCTAATCCTAGAAATGATTGCTTAAAAGACATTCTTTGGATGTTGTCAGGGATGTTGTCAGAGCTTTGAAATATTATGTGGATGTCACTAAAGATTTCAAAAAGACATCAAGTCTATTTGTTAATAGTTGCCAACTGTCCCATTTTTGCCGGGACAGTCCCGGAATTTGGGACCAGTCCCGACCATTTAAATGTCCCGGACTGTCCCGCACAGTTACAGCGAACCTACCCTGTTGCTAAACAGAATGTGCTAGCCAACAGCCATGCTACGTTGCAGTGATTGCTTTCTTTTCTGAGGCGACTACATCTGTCCCCACGTATTTCCATTACATCAATCTCCCATTTACTGTCATAGAATATCCTTTCTGAATCTTCCCACTATGTGCAGTACCTAGAAGTAGTCACAATTCATACGCAAAACTGCAAGAGATGTGCATGTGCTGTACTAGGAAGTTACTGTACAGTCATGACGTATACGGTAATGGGTGGTGTCTAACAACCGGAGGAGGTTCTGTACAAGTGAGCTGGCAGGGCCAAAATCTAGCGCATTTTGAGGGGGGCATGCAATGGAGCTGTAAGTTTTGGGTGGTGATGACAGTGTGATTTTGGAATGCTAAGACATGGGGTTACCTGTATGTAATAGAATAACAATGGCAACGTTGACTAAGTGGTGCTATATTCTATAATTCATAGAAACCTGGCTTTTGAATGGAGTTAGAGTTTTCCTTTACATTGCAGCTAGCTGCTGATTTGATAGCACTTACTGTATTTGCTTTTAGGGGATTTGTAATAAAAGGCTTGTGATAAACAAAAATCCATATTTATATTCAGTTATTGTGTTAAACTACTAAATGCCTAACCTTTTTGTTACAAGTACCCCAAAGGCATACATTGTTGTCCTAATAATCTCTAAATGTAACATGTAAATATTATTAGGTGAAAAAACGTGCATACCCCATAATGTGACTAATTGGTAACATATGTTCTGTTTTCAGGAATTTTAAAAAACAGTTTTTCGCAGTGTGCTGTATGTTGTGCCCCACACAATCAATTGATTAAAGTCAAGGAATGTCTATTTCCTTGAAATACTATTAAAACTTTTAATGAAGTTAGCTTAAAATAGCTTTTGATCAATCTGTAAAAGCAGTTATTAACCATTTGGCTGCCAAAGAGAAGGCTGCAGCATATTGCATTGTCATGCAATGCAGCCCTTTCTAGCAACCGTGCAGTTAAAGGGACAGCAATGTTGTTGTTTTTTGTAATTAAATCTAAATGACAAAAGGGGATTTTATTGTAGTGAAAAGTAATAGTATATGTGCATACATTTTCCTTTTGCTCCCATTTCTGTCATTAATTCCATTCTGAACATTCTCCTTCTATATGCTACTTATGGGATTGGAAAAGTGGGTGGAACTTTAGGGCAGGGTGTGTGGTAATTTTCATGCAGGTAATTGATAGCTGCAAAGTGTACCTAGAATTTTTTTTCAAATGTTGGCAACTATCGGCTAGATTACGAGTTTTGCGTTAAGGTCCTAACGCTGCTTTTTCACTACCGCTGCTATTACGAGTCTTGCAGGTTTAGGGGCACCGCACACTTCTTTGGCCTTACCGAAAACCGATTTACGTAAACTTCGTAAACCCTTTTATCTATGGGACTTCCATAGCACCGGTATTACGAGTCTGTCCTGGGAGGCAAAAAAGTGAGCAGTACACCCTCTATCTCCAAGATCCGTAACGCATTCTAAAGTCAGTAGTTATGAGTTTTACACTACAACGCTGTAGCATAAAACTCATAACTAAAGAGCTAAAAAGTACACTTTAATAAACATATTAACCCCTAAACCACTGCACTCCTGCCTCGCAAACACTAGTTAAATATTATTAACCCCTAATCTGCCGCCCCTAACATCGACGCCACCTACATTATATATATTAACCCCTAATCTTCCTCCCCCAACGTCGCCACCACTATACTAAATTTATTAACCCCTAAACCTAAGTCTAACCCTAACCCTAACACCCCCTAATTGAAATATAATTTAAAACCTATTATCATTAACTACATTATTCCTATTTAAACTAAATACCTACCGCTAGATTTAGAGTTCTGCGGCCAAAGGGGTGCATTAGCTACGCATGCTTTTTTTCGCCCGCACCTTTCAAATACCGCTGGTATTTAGAGTTCACAGAAGGGCTGCGTTCGACTCCAAAAAGGGAGCGTATAGCATATTTACCGCCACTGCAACTCTCAATACCAGCGGTGCTTACGGACGCGGCCAGCTTAAAAAACGTGCTCGTGCACGATTCCCCCATAGGAAACAATGGGGCCGTTTGAGCTGAAAAAAAACCTAACACCTGCAAAAAAGCAGCGTTCAGCTCTTAACGCAGCCTCATTGTTTCCTATGGGGAAACTCTTTCTAAGTCTGCACCTAACACCCTAACATGTACCCCGAGTCTAAACACCCCTAACCTTACACTTATTAACCCCTAATCTGCCCTTTTAAGGGTTGGTAAGGTAAAAGAGCTTTTCTATTTTTATTTTAGAATAGGGTAGGGAATTTTTTTATTTTGGGGGGCTTTGTTATTTTATTAGGGGGCTTAGAGTAGGTAAAATTGTTGTAATCTTTTTCTAATGTTTGTAAATTATTTTTTTATTTTTTGTAACTTAGTTCTTTTTTTATTTTTTGTACTTTAGTTAGTTTATTTAATTGTATTTATTTGTAGGTATTTTATGTAATTAATTTATTGATAGTGTAGTGTTAGGTTTAATTGTAACTTAGGTTAGGATTTATTTTACAGGTAATTTTGTAATTATTTTAACTAGGTAAACTATTAAATAGTTATTAACTATTTAATAGCTATTGTACCTGGTTAAAATAAATACAAAGTTGCCTGTAAAATAAATATTAATCCTAAAATAGCTATAATATAATTATAATTTATATTGTAGCTATATTAGGGTTTATTTTACAAGTAAGTATTTAGATTTAAATAGGAATAATTTATTTAATAAGAGTTATTTTATTTCGTTAGATAAAAATTATATTTAATTTAGGGGGGTGTTAGTGTTAGAGTTAGACTTAGCTTTAGGGGTTAATAAATTTAATAGAGTAGCGGTGAGGTCCGGTTGGCAGATTAGGGGTTAATACTTGAAGTTAGGTGTCAGTGATGTTAGGGAGGGCAGATTAGGGGTTAATACTATTTATTATAGGGTTATTGAGGCGGGAGTGAGGCGGATTAGGGGTTAATAACTTTATTATAGTAGCGGTGAGGTCCGGTCGGCAGATTAGGGGTTAATAATTGTAGGTAGGTGGCGGCGACGTTGGGGGGGCAGATTAGGGGTTAATAAATATAATATAGGGGTTGGCGGTGTTAGGGGCAGCAGATTAGGGATACATAGGGATAACGTAGAATGCGGCGGTGTGCGGTCGGCAGATTAGGGGTTAAAAAAATGTAATAGAGTGGCGGCGATGTGGGGGGACCTCGGTTTAGGGGTACATAGGTAGTTTATGGGTGTTAGTGTACTTTAGAGCACAGTAGTTAAGAGCTTTATGAACCGGCGTTAGCCCAGAAAGCTCTTAACTCCTGGCTTTTTGCTGTGGCTGGAGTCTTGTCGTTAGATTTCTAACGCTCACTTCAGCCAAGACTCTAAATACCGGCGTTAGAAAGATCCCATTGAAAAGATAGGATACGCAAATGGCGTAGGGGGATCTGCGGTATGGAAAAGTCGCGGCTGCAAAGTGAGCGTTAGACCCTTTCCTGACTGACTCTAAATACCAGTGGGCGGCCAAAACCAGCGTTAGGAGCCCCTAACGCTGGTTTTGACGACTAACGCCGAACTCTAAATCTAGGCGCTATAAAATAAACCCTAAGCTAGCTACAATATAACTAATAGTTACATTGTAGCTAGCTTAGGGTTTATTTTTATTTTACAGGCAAGTTTGTATTTATTTTAACTAGGTAGAATAGTTACTAAATAGTTATTAACTATTTAATAACTACCTAGCTAAAATAAATACAAATTTACCTGTAAAATAAAACCTAACCTAAGTTACAATAACGCCTAACACTACACTACAATTAAATAAATTACCTACATTAAATACAATTAAATAAATTAAATTACCTAAATAAAAAAAAAAAACCAAAACACTAAATTACAGAAAATAAAAAACAAATTACAGATCTTTAAACTAATTACACCTAATCTAATAGCCCCCCCCAAAAAACCCTAGCGTAAACTAAACTATCAATAGCCCTTAAAAGGGCCTTTTGCGGGGCATTGCCCCAAAGTAATCAGCTCTTTTACCTGTAAAAAAAAATTACAAACAACCCCCCCAACAGTAAAACCCACCACCCACACAAACAACCCCCCAAATAAAAAGCTAAATAAAAAAACCTAAGCTCCCCATTGACCTGAAAAGAGCATTTGGATGGGCATTGCCCTTAAAAGGGCATTTAGCTCATTTGCAGGCCCAAAGCCCTAACCTAAAAAATAAACCCACCCAATACACCCTTAATAAAATCCTAACACTAACCCCCGAAGATTCACTTACCGGGAGAAGTCTTCATCCAAGCGGCAAGATGTCCTCAATGAAGCCGGCAGAAGTGGTCCTCCAGACGGGCAGAAGTGGTCCTCCAGATGGGCAGAAGGCTTCAACCAGACGGCATCTTCTATCTTCATCCTTCCGGCACGGAGCGGGTCCATCTTCAAGACATCCAACGGCTTCTATGTAATGAATATCTCTTTAAGTGATGTCATCCAAGATGGCGACCCTTAGATTCCGATTGGCTGATAGAATGAAGATAGAAGATGCCGTCTGGATGAAGACTTCTGCCCATCTGGAGGACCACTTCTGCCCGTCTGGAGGACCACTTCTGCCGGCTTCATTGAGGACATCTTGCTGCTTGGATGAAGACTTCTCCCGGTAAGTGAATCTTCGGGGGTTAGTGATAGGATTTTTTTAAGGGTGTATTGGGTGGGTTTATTTTTTAGGTTAGGGCTTTGGGCCTGCAAAAGAGCTAAATGCCCTTTTAAGGGCAATGCCCATCCAAATGCCCTTTTCAGGGCAATGGGGAGTTTAGCTTTTTTTAGATAGTATTTTATTTGGGGGGTTGGTTGTGTGGGTGGTGGGTTTTACTGTTGGGGGGGTTGTTTGTATTTTTTTTACAGGTAAAAGAACTGATTACTTTTCGGCAATGCCCCGCAAAAGGCCCTTTTAAGGGATATTAATAGTTTTGTTTAGGCTAGGGTTTTTTTTATTTTGGGGGGGCTTTTTTTATTTTGATAGGGCTATTAGATTAGGTGTAATTAGTTTAAATATCTTGTAATTTGTTTATTATTTACTGTAATTTAGTGGGGTTTTTTTTGTACTTTAGCTAATTTAATTTATTTAATTGTTAGGTTAGGTTTTATTTTACAGGTACTTTTGTATTTATTTTAGCTAGGTAGTTATTAAATAGTTAATAACTATTTAATAACTATTCTACCTAGTTAAAATAAATACAAACTTGCCTGTAAAATAAAAATAAACCCTCAGATAGCTACAATGTAACTATTAGTAAAATTGTAGCTAGCTTAGGGTTTATTTTATACGTATGTATTTAGTTTTCAATTGGAATAATTTAGTTAATTATAGTCATTTTATTTAGATTTGTTTAAATTATATTTAAGTTAGGGGGTGTTAGGGTTAGACTTAGGTTTAGGGGTTAATACATTTAGTATAGTGGCGGCGATGGGGACGGCAGATTAGGGGTTAATCAATGTAGGTAGGTGGTGGACGATGTTAGGGACGGCAGATTAGGGGTTACTAATATTTAACTAATGTTTGCGAGGCGGGAGTGAGGCGTTTTAGGGGTTAATATGTTTTTTATAGTTGCGGCGATGTCCAGAGCGGCAGATTAGGGGTTAAAAAATTTATTATAGTGTTTGCGATGCTTGAGGGCCTCGGTTTAGGGGTTAATAGGTAGTTTATGGGTGTTAGTGTACTTTTAAGCACTTTAGTTATGAGTTTTATGTTACGGCGTTGTACCATAAAACTCTTAACTACTGACTTTTAAATGCATTAGGTAAGGTGTACCGATCTCTTTTTGGCCTCCCAGAACAGACTCGTAATACCGGCGCTATGGAAGTCCCATAGAAAAAAAGACTTTACGAAGTTTACGTAAGTCATTTTGCGGTAAGGTCAAAAAAGTGTGCAGTGACCCTAAACCTTCAAGACTCGTAATACCAGTGGGCATAAAAAAGCAGCGTTAGGACCTGTTAACGCTGCTTTTCTACCCTAACGCACAACTCGTAATCTAGCCGTTTATTTTGGATATAATTTTTCATCGTAAATAAGCTGTTTATATTTATCCCTCCCTTTTTTATTTTGTTACTCGTGGACTTCCACATCTTGGGTATTATATCCCATGTGTAACAAATCGTGGACTCTAGTCACCTATATGAAAGACAACATAAGTTATGTAAGAACTTACCTGATAAATTAATTTCTTTCATGGTGGTGAGAATCCAAGATGCCCTCTCCCTATTTGGGTTGTTTTTAACAGAGCAAATCTTTTTTCCTGTTCCTTTTTTTATGGCTTTTTTACTCCTTTTTACACCTCACTTCTTGGCTATACGTTAAACTGAGATATGAGTGAGGTGGGTGGGGTATCTATAGGCTTTGAGGTTTGGGAAACTTTGCCTCCTCCTGGTAGGAAATGTATATCCCATGTGTGAAAAATTGTGGACTCTCGCCACCATAAAAGAAATTAATTTACCAGGTAAGTTCTTACATATATTATGTTTTTGTTTATCCAGTTGTATTTACTCAGTGCAACTTATAAAATGCAAGTGAAAGATATAACACCAACATGTCAGGCAAAAATAAAGACAATTCAAAAACAGAATCACTGAGTTGGAAAAAGGATCACCCCCTTGTGTCAGTATTTTGTTGAACCACCTTTTGCTGTGATTACAGCCTTTAGTCTGTTGAGATATGGCTCTACTAACGTTGCACATCTAGATTGTGCAATATATGCCCACTCTTCTTTGCAGAACTGCTCCAGTTCCATTAAATTTGATGGTGATTGTTTTTGGACTGCAGTCTTCAAGTCATGCCACAGATAGTCAATGGGCTTTAAGTCTGGGCTCTGACTAGGCCATGCAAGGACTGTCACATTTCTCTCCTTCAACCACTGTGTGGTCATTTTTGTTGTGTGCTTTTAGTCATTGTCATGTTGGAAGGTAAACCTTCTTCCCATTGACAACTTTCTGGCAGAGGGCTGCAGATTTTCCTTCAAGTCATGCCACAAATATTAAATGGGCTTTAAGTCTGGGCTCTGACTAGGCCATGCAAGGACAGTCACATTTTTCTCCTTCAACCACTGTGTGGTCATTTTTGCTGTGTGCTTTTGGTCATTGTCATGTTGGAAGGTAAACCTTATTCCCATTGACAACTTCTTGGCAGAGGGCTGCAGATTTTCCTCAAGAATTTGACAGTATTTTGCCCCATCTATTGTTCCTTCTATCCTGACAAGTTCTCCAGTACCTGCTGCAGAGAAACCCCCCCATAACAGGATATTACCACCTCCATGCTTTACTGTAGGTATGGTGTTATTTGGATGGTGAGCGCTATTGGATTTCCTCCAGACATATCGTTTGGTGTTGTGGCCAAATAATTCAAATTTAGTCTCCTCTGGCCATAACACCTTTTTCCATGTGGCCTCAGAATCTCCTAGGTGTGTTATGGCAAAGCTCAGTTGTGACTGCATATGGCCTTTCTTAAGGAGTGGCTTTTTTCTTGCAACCCTCCCATACAAGCCACATTTTTAGAGAATTTGTGATATTGTTGTCACATGTACACAATGACCACTCTTTGTCATAAATTCCTGCAACTGCTTCATAGTCGCTGTGGGCCTTTTGGTAGCCTCTCTGACCAGTTTCCTCCTAGCTCTTTTATCTAGTTTGGAGTGACGTCCTGATGCAGAGAGGGTCTGTGTTGTACCAAATACCTTCCACTTCTTAATAATAGACTTCACTGTGCTTCTAGGCATTGATAAAGCCTTTGATATTTTCTTGTATTCATCTCCTGACTTGTGCCTGTCCCCAACATTATCCCGGAGAGCTTTTGGCAGTGTCTTACCACCCATAGTTGATTTTTTGCTTCAGTTGCACTACCTGGGACTGAGATGCTCCAGGAAAGCTCTTTTCATGCTGAGCTAATCAATATGCCCACAACTGATTGAAGGTCAAATGACATTGTGTTTGCCGTTGAGAAGGTGATTAGCTACACCTGATTGAGTTTACGAGTAATTTTAGGAGGGGGTGAACCTTTTTCCAACTCAGTGATTCTGTTTTTAAATTGTATTTATTTTTGCCTGACATGTTGGTGTTATATCTTTCACTTGGATGTTATAAGTTGCACTGAGTAATTACAACTGGATAAACAAAAAATGTGTCTGTCTATATTTCAGGCTGCAAAGCAACAAAATGTGAAAATTTTCAAGGGGGGTGATTCTTTTCAATATCCACAGTACACTGCACCCGACTTAGAAAATAATAGTCTGTCCTATAACTGAGCTTGCCAGTTGATATGCGACTGCTGAGCCGTCTTCAGTCTGCACAGGGAAAGAAGGAGTTGAGGGAACAGTCAGGAGATCCTGCCTGTGTACAGTAGCTCCCATCTAATAGCTCAGAGGAACATTTCACAGAACCTCGACAGAAGCATAAAAGAGGATGGATCTGCAGTTAAAAAAAGGGTGATTTTTGTCTGACATTATCTCAGCTGTAGCTTATAGATAGCTGCTAGATATGTTTAAAGTGATGGTAAATCCTAGAGTTTCAAAAATGCTAGGATTTACAAGCACTAAAATAAAGGTGACTTTCATTTAAAAAAAAAAAAACCCTGTGAAAGTCACCTTTATTTCGCCACGGCTTCACTGCTAACCTAAAAGCCGCTGGCCATCAATTGGGCAGCTCAATTTTTTCAGTGAAGTGATGTTTCCATCCCTTAGCCAATAGTTGTGCCACCCATTCGGCACTGTGCAGTATGCTAGCACCGCTATTGGCTAAGAGGTGGAAATGTCACCTCAATGAAAAAAAAGTTGAGCTGGTGCCATGGGTGGCCGGAGGATCTTAGGTTAGCAGTGAAGCAGCAGCGAAATAGAGATGACTTTTACACAGTTTTTTTTTTAAACTGGTGAATTAAAGTCACATCTATTTTTAGTGCTTGTAAATCCTAGTGTTTTTGAAATGCTATGATTTACCATTACTTTAACTCTTCCTGTCTCTTGCAGCTTTCTTTTACTGCTTTCAATTCTGCACAAGCTGATATACTTTAGCAGCCGCCAAGTAAACTGGAAAAGGGCACATACATGAAGGCAGTTAAATAATGCTGACAAGAGAGGTGTTAACCTCTTTCTTTATATTGCTAGACCAGGCATAGGAGAGAGTGAGATGTTAACCTCTTTCTTTCTATTGCTAGACCAGGCATAGGAGAGAGTGAGATGTTAACCTCTTTCTTTATATTGCTAGACCAGGCATAGGAGAGAGTGAGATGTTAACCCTTTGACAGATAATGCATCAAAATACTGCATTGAATACTTCTTGCAGACAAGGGGGTAGATTTAACAAGGAGCGGATGCAGCAATCTACCCCCAACGTTTCTGTCTCACCAGCAACATAAGTTAAGAAGCAGCGGTCGTAAGACCGCTGCTCCTTAACTTGTCCGCCACTTGTGAGCCGGCATTGCACAAGCATTTCACAAGAAATGCTCGTCCAATGTTAAATGCTGACAGTGTATGCTGTCGGCATTTAGCAATGCTGGGCGGACATGATTCGCTGCAGCGAATCATGTCCGCCCGGCATTTGTTAAATCTACCCCAAGGAGTTAATGTGTAACAAATATTGCTGAACAAAGTTTACAAATACTCCCATTGTTTTCTAATGGTAAAAATATCAACTGTACGATATTGAAAATACCATAGGATCTGCCTTGCCAAGTCCACTTTTTTAAAAAACACAGAAACAGAAATACTTTATAATATACACTTTGTTTATGTTACAAATTTGCATAGTCACAGTTACTTGCTCCTTTCAATAACAACACTAGGATGCTCTCATTGTAGTCAACAGAGCCCATCAAGTATCTATAATCCCTTATTACTATTTGACTCCCGTTTCTTAGGCAGTATGAAACATTTCTCATCTTAGCAGGGGCATAAGTACAGGGGTCTTAGAGCTCTCAATTAAGATCAGGCTTGCAACTCTAGGGTGGGGCATGTGACCTTTAGTCAGTAGGGGCATTGCTTCTGCAAATGGCCAGGAAAGGTGCTTTTGAAATGAAGCTGACCACAGCCTTTCCCCTGGGGGCTAACAGGGTGCTGTTGAAATGGGGAGCCTCACCACAGTCTTTGCCATGGGGTTCATTGAGGTCTAGTTATGCCCCTGATCTAAAGTAATATAAAACACAAAGCACAAGTGTAATTGTAACAAAACTCTGATGCCCCCCCCTTCATTTATTTTTTTCTCATTTAGATTGAAAGCTTGAGAGCCTCTCTAACCATAGCTCACGTTGTATAAAAGTGCATCTACAACTAATTGTGCTTAAGGGCAGAGCAATCCACTCTTTTTGTTTGTTTGTAAATCTAAGTGTAGTAATGTACATTGTATAAAATAAAAAGTGAAAAAACAGACACCTTATTACTTAAAAATACTTAAACAAAAAAGGGAGCAATCTCCAATACAGTAACACATGTGGGCCGATTTATCATGTGTCTGGCTGACATGATCCGCTGTTGTTTCCGGCGAGCCTGAAGGCTTGTGCGGAAATAGAGGCATTGGGGCTGATACGGAGCTTGTTACATCGTCCCCTGAGAATCAGAAGCAGTAGAGTTTGAATGCAATCCTTAAAAGATTTTTTTCCTCAAAGAAAAAGAATATATTTCATAGTGCAATACTGTATGATTTATAAAATGTCTTAAACAATAACTTTGTGGTACTTACACACTACAAAGCTTAAATCCAGCTCTGATTTGCAGGATCAGTTTCTTGGATGATTTATTAAAAAAGTATATACTGATACACTATATTTAAAACAAAGTTTAAAAAAGTAAGGCTTTTCAGTCACTCAGGGTTCTAGCACAGGTACATAGAATTAAAAGGAACAAAATACGGACCACCAGGGTCTTTTGCATGTACTGTTCCTCCTTCTGTTTTGCCCTGTGCCGGTATTTCCCCTCACCCTTCTCTGTGGCAAGCCTTAATCCTCCAATGCACGTTTCACTGTTGTTGCTACAGTTTTTTCAAGGAATCTGCTGTAGCAACAACAATGAAACGTGTTTTCCACAGAGAAGGGTAAGGTGAAATACTGGCACAGGGCAAAACAGAAGGTGGAACTGTACATGCAAATCTCAGAGCTGGATTTAAGCTCTGGAGTGTGTGAGTACCACAAAGTTATTGTCAAAGACATTTTATAAATCATACAGTATTGCAATATGAAATAAATTGTTTTTCTTTGAGGACTGCATTCAAACTCTCCTGCTTCTGATTCTCAGGGGCTGATTTATTATCCTGCGAACATTGATAAATGCTGACAGCATACGCTGTCAGAATTTATCATTGCACAAGCAGTTCTGGTGAACTGCTTGTGCAATACCGCCCCCTGCAGATTTACGACAATTGGCCGCTAGTAGGGGGTTTCAATCAGCCCGTTCGTATATGATCAGGCAGATTGCTCTTCGCTGCCTCAGAGGCGGCAAACGTATTAAGACCGCTGCTTCTTAACTCCTGTTTCCGGCGTGCCTGAAGGCTAGCGCCGAAGCAGCTGCATCAAGCTCCATAAGGAGCTTGATGAATCGGCCCCTCAGTGTTGCTGTGTTGGAGATTGCTCCCTTTTTTATATAAGTATTTTTAAGTAATAAGGTGTCTGTTTATTCACTTTTTATTTTTTTATCTTATTTGCTTTTTGAATCACACATTCAAATTGCTTTGTGCTTACTATTGTTTATTTGTATTTTTTTATTTTATTTTAAGTTTCAAAAACTTTTATTGAAGCAAAAATAGTAATCTGACACAAAGTCAATAGGGATAGAAATGTAGGGGGCTCGCAGGCCCCTAAACTCAAACATATAAAAACTGTACAAATATTAAGTAGGTATCACATATATGTCATACATAGAAATAACATTATCTAACATTTTTGGATAGTGGGGAGAGGTGAGAAAGGCAGGGGAGGAAAGGATGGAGTGAGGTGGGAAATAAGGGAGGAAGAGAGGGTCAAGGTAGGTAGGGTCAGTATCATCCAATAATCAAGCTTTAGGTATTAACCATGGCATTAGGTGCCCAGGTAGTGTCATAATGTGCTCCCCAGTCTGCCCAGATAAGCTCGAATAGGTTTGACCTATTTAGCGTGTAGAATATACCTTTCTCCATTGTGCAGATATATGCCATTGAATTTAGAATCATGGGCCAACTTGGAGGGGACGTGTTTTTCCAAGACTTGGCAATTGCCGCCTTGGTCGCGGTTAGAAGATATATACATAAATATGCCTGGTGTTTAGGGAGGGTATGGGTTCCAGTATAGAGGAGAGCATTGGAGGGGGTCTTGGGGAGGGTTATAACCAGTCTGAATAGCACACGAAAACAGGTGCGCCTTAAAGGTATAAGTTTGGGGCATTCCCACCAGATATGCAATGTGTCTCCTATATGTCCACAATCAGGCCAGCACATAGGCGAGGTAGAACCATACATTTTGGCAAGTTTTGTGGGGATGTAATACCAGTGTGTCAGTAGCTTGTAGTAGGTCTCAAATAATGTGACACAGTGTAGTGCCTTTTTAGTAAGGGTTAGAGTAGATTGCCAGATTTGTAGGGAGATGGTAGTGTTGAGGTATAGCTCCCATTTGTGCAGGTGATGTAGTTTATTTTCACATTCTGTATTGCCTATAAGAAAGTAGTGTAGAGATAGAGGTTTGCGTAATCTATTGCACTGTTGCCATATGGTTTCCCACAATGTACGAGGGCGAGACAGTTCAGGTTTAAAACCCCAACTGGTCAAAAAGCTTTTCAGTCTAATGTGTTCAAATTTCATATATTGAGGTATTGGAGAGTCATCTTTTATTTCTTCTAGTGTGTAGAAACGTGGTTGCGAAGGGGAGGACCAAAGTTGTGTCCATTTTTGAGGGTGAGAGTCAGGAATTCCCAAAAGTAGGTCATCGAGAGAGGTAACTTGGGAGGGGTGTGGGGCTATGTGAGGATAATGTCTGATTTTGTCCCACATCGCGAGGCACTCACAGATTATAGGGTTAGTAATGTTTAAGGTTCAACGGGAGTGAGGGGGGATCCAAATTAAGTCTGGTAGATATATGTGGTGTGGTAAAGAGGCCTGTTCTATAACTTTACACTTGCTGGGGAATTTTGTTGCCCCCCATTGTGAGATATGTGTTAACATTGCCCCTTCGTAGTAATGGAAAATAGAGGGGGAGGCTATCCCTCCTCGGTGGAGAGGACTCTGTAAAATCTTATGGGCCACTCTAGGTCTAGGAGGTTTATGTTGCCAGATGTATTTGGTAAACTCACTTTGAAACTAGTGGAGCAAGTGTCTGGGGATTCTAACTGGGAGACACCTGAAATGGTATGTTATTTTGGGCAAAAAGGACATTTTGAGGGATGTGAGTCTCCCTATCCAGGAGATATATGTGTAGTCCCATCTCTCTTTCAGGGTACATAGCTCAGACAGCAGGGGGAGGTAATTGTCTTTGATTAACTGCAGTATATTATGTTGGAATCTTAACCCCTAGGTGCGTGACAAAGTTGTTAACACAATTTACCTTGTATTGGGTTTTGAGGCATTGAACTACAGTTTGGGGCATACCCCATGTAAAAATTTCGGTTTTAACTAAATTCAATTTATAAAAGGACATATGTCCAAAGGATTCAAGAATATCTTTAAGCTTAGGGAGTGAGGACATTGGATCTGATGAGAAAATTGTGACATCATCAGCAAAAATAGCTATCTCCAGGGAGATGACAAAGAAAGGCCTATTCAGTCTGGTAGATTCAGTAAAAATATTGAGTAACCGCCTAGTATTATCAGTGCCTTCACGATTGGGTATAAACCCCACTTGGTCTAGGTCAATAAGATGGGGGAGCAATAGGGATATGCGATTAGCTAGTAATTTGGCATAGATTGTGACATCTAAGTTCATGAGAGAAATTGGCCTATAACTAGAGCAGAGGGACGGATCTTTTTGGGGCTTTTGGAGCTTTTAAGAACTCACTAGAAAACTTGCCTTCCTCTTTAGCTAGGTTAAAAAACCTAAGAAGTAAAGGTGAGAGTTCATTAATGTATGTTTTATAGAAAAATCCCGGAAACCCATCAGGGCCTGGGTTTTTGAAGGCTTTCATGTTTTTAATGACATCTTTAATTTCTCTGAATGTAAAAGGAGCCATAAAGGACTCGCAGTGTTCATCTAGAGGAGTTGGCAGCTTCAGAGTGTCTAGGAATGCTCGAATGTTTGAGGAGGTAGTTGATGTGTGTCCTGCTGTCTCTTCTATATTATATAAGCTCGAGTAAAATTTTGCAAAACATGTGCCTTTTTTTGCGAAGGTAATTGATAAATCTGATTTCCAGAATGTATGTGGTGTATTCTAGTAGTACTTGTCCTGTGTATTAGTTTATTGGCTAAGAGGGTATCTGCTTTGTTATAGTAGAAGAGTTGTTTCAGCTTTAGGAGGTTGGATTGGGTGCGCTTTAACTCGAGTTGATAGATATGGTTTCTAAGTTTTGTGATTTGGTCTGTGGTGGAGACTGAGGGTGCAGACTGGTTAGTGAGTTCTAGGCATCGTAACTCAATGTGGGATTTGGATAGGGGTAGACCAGACTGCTTTTTCAAATAGGCTTGCCTCCTAATAATAAGACCCCTAAGAGTGGCCTTAGCAGCTCCCCAAAGTGTGTCATCACAAACTAGTTTGTTATCATTCGTTTGAGAGTAAAACATCATATCTTTTCTAAGTTCCTCTTTAAAGCCTAGTGTATGTTTTATGTGGGTGGGAAAAGTGAGTATAGTCCTTATCTCTAGGGTGTAGGGATCTCCACATATCATGGTAGTTAGATTGGGTGATGACTTGTCTAAATGTGGTCGAGAGTTGTGTTGCGTGGGACGTCTGTTGTTTATGTTTACTGTTTTTTCTATCAATAGTAGGGTCCTAAATCATATTAAAATCCCCTGCTTGTATAACTCTGACGATTTTCACACGGTCTACTGCAAGAAGTGTTCGTTTTAAATATTTAGGTTGGTGGGAGTTGGAGAGATAAATAGATACCAGTGTATAGTTAGCGTGATCTAATTTGCAAACTAGAATTAAGAACCTGGCCTGGGGATCTTTAACGACTTGAGTTTGCTCGAAGGCTATTCTCTTGTGGATTAGAATTGCGGTACCCCTGGCTTTTTTTTGAAAATGGGGCATACTCTAACACAGTGTAGTCTTTAGATATTGTATGGTGGGAATTGTCAGATGTCCAGTGAATCTTCTGTAGAAAAACGACATCAGGATTGTGATATTTAAGGGACCTTGCCAGTAAGCTATGTTTTTGTGGGGAGTTTAGACCTCTAACGTTGTGTGTCAGAAGTTTGAGAGTAGGCATGTAAATCAGTAATGGGGAATGGGGATCAGAAAGAGAAGGTTATATGGGAGGTAATTTTGGGTAGGGCAAGAATGAAGGTATATAGGGAAGGGGAATTGGCGGAAATAGTCCGCCGCAGTGGAACCCTAGTGTGGGCTTCTGTTGTGTGTGTGTGTGGGGGGGGAAACAGTACAGAGAAGCAGAAGTCAACCATGTTTACCCTGCTCCGCAGACATAACTTTTCTTATCACATAATAGAAAAAGTACAATAAGAGCAATAAAAATAAACAATGCAGTCAACAAACATGTACAAGATAAGACTTGTAAAGTGCATATAAACATGTAAACTTAAGCTAACTTTAGGCATTCTCCATGATAAGTAAGTCCTGTATTCTGGAGTGCGACGTCTCCATATAGGAGAGAGTCAGGAGTGATTTAGTTTGAGTTAGACCTTGAGGTGGATTGGTTTTTGGCCTTTTTGCTCTTTGTTCTTTGGTAGTCCATTCAGGAGCCGAGGCTCTCATTTTCGGGTTTATAGCTGGTTGTGGCGGAGTCAGATCTGAGTGAAGATCCCAAGATGTGAAGAGAGCTAGTCCCTGATGAAGAGTGGATATCACATGGGTTTGGTTGTCTTTTGTAACCACCAGGTTTGTTGGGTGGCCCCAGCGATATTTAATGTTTGCTTCTCGGAGAGCCGAGGAGACTGGTTGGTAGGTTTTGCGGTATTGCAAGGTGTGTACAGAGAGATGTGGTAAGAGTAGAATGTCACTGAATTTCTCTGACAGGAGAAGTTTCCTGAACGCCGCCATCATCAACCTGTCTTTGTAGATGGTTTATCCATCGGTACCGATCTAGACCTCAAATCTCTGCAAGCTCTCTCCATAGTATTGACAAGGCCCTCCGGGGTACCTATTAGTTCTATGTAGAGTTCTCTTAAAAAGACTTGCAGGTCGGTTGTCCCAACACTCTCCGGGATCCCTCTGAAACGTATGTTGTTCCTTCGGGATCTATCTTCGATATCAGCCATTTTAAACTCCAGTTGAGTTAACTGCTCTGCTAGAGATTCCGTGTAGGATAGTAAGCTGGTCTGGTCGACCGCCATATCATTTTGTTTACGTTCAAGGGCATCAACCCTCTCACCTATCTCAGAAATATCCTTCTTCAATTCTGCAGAATGACATTGGATCTCTTGTGTGATAGAGCGTGTCTGGTTAGCTAGCATCTTCTGTAAAGTAGATTTCGTGATGAAATGATGTGAAGGAGCTGCTGAGCGTATACTTGACTGAGATTCTTCATCCAGTGATTCAGGGTCGCTAAGCACTTTTGGATCTATGGTACATTCCTTTCCAGATTGAGTGAAATGATCATATACTGCCTTTTTGGCAATAGTTGGGGTCTTCACTTGTCTCCTAGAGGTATGAGGCATCTTTCAAGATTATAAGATCAGGTTCCTGGAGGTATAGAAGTTATTTAAGTGCACTGTAAAGTTACCCTTTAGAGAGCAAGTTAACTAAGTCAGATTGCCCTACTTTTACATATTGTTACTGCGGAGCAGGGATAGGTGACGCCCTGTTGGGACCCATTGGTCATTATAATTAAGTTAGTGGCTAGATGGGAAACATTTTAATATCAGGGGGGGGGAGTTGATTACTTAAAATTGCCTAGGGTCGGGGGAAGGGAATTTCAGGCTTAAGTTTTGATTAGGTTACAAGGCAGCCAATGTTTCTCTTGAACCCTAGGCTAGGAACTTAATTAGAAGAGACCAATATGGGTATCCTAGGGCCCGAAGGGACGCCACCCAGACCCAAGTAGAACCAATGGAAGGGTACAGTATAAGTAAAAAAAATAAGTAAAACACTCAGAAGGGCATTTATGCAAAACTTTTAGATAGATCTCAAAAAGCTATGGCTCCCACCTCAGGGTGATGGGGATATGACCCGAAGGAAGGGGAAAAGGAAAGGGGATGTGAACCATCCAGACAAGCTGGGCAGGAGCGGGGAGATGGGAGACAAGATATGGATAAATGTACAAAGTTAACTCACAGTACTATCACAATGCAAACAAATTATATAAGAGATATACACTACACTTTGGGTTGTATCCCCAAAGACAGTTAAGCTGATGCAGCAGCTAGTAAATGAGTTAAGTTCGTGTTAGGACCCCTGGGTTGCACAAGCCAGTAAGTATAGTAACTGCCATTAAGTAAAACTTTTGTAGTTGGGCAGGTACTATCGGAGTTAAATGAGCTGCCTCTCTATGTGAAAATCACCAGTCACCTTTGGTGGATGGTTCTTAGGCCAATGGCATCCGCATTCAGGGTATAACGTGGCGATGTGGAACACCTGTAATCAAAGCAAGTCCCTTCTGCTGCAAGGGTTAATCTTAGGGCTAGAGTTATTGATGTCTGGGCCTGTAGACGGTGTGTCGCCCTTCAAATTACTCAATGACAGCTAAAACTGACAATCTCCTGGGAGACCAGCAGGGGGGCCCAGCACCCAGGGTATGTAGTGTACCTATTGACTTAGTTAAGGCAACACGCTGCTATAGGCCGTTCCTCAGCCTGAGACCCAGCCTGAGACCCCGGTGTGTGGTCTAGTAGGTTCCCCTGTAGTTGGTGGTAATGCTCAGTAGCAGAGCAGAGATCGGTGGTAACTGGGTAGTGTGATGCGGTGGTGCAAAGGAATTATCTCACCTAAAAGTCCCACGTGTGCGGATGCTCCTGGATCCCTAGTGACCCAAACCGCCCCACGCACAGGAGGGCAGCAAGAGTTATTCCTCAGACCAGGGTGATGAGATACTAGAGTTACGGAACCTTCTCTGGGTAGGTAGTTAGCGCGCCTTAGTGCCCAGGTTGCTTTGAGCCTCTTTGTAGGCCTTAGGTCCAACATGGCGGCCGCTCGCGCCACTCCGATTGCGCCTGCTGTACTTCAAATTGAGGTAAACTCTGGGGCCCTCGGGACTCTGTATTCATCTAGCAGGCTATTTTATCGGCCTCCTATGATGGGCCCACTCTTCTATGGGCCTCTCAAGGTCCCAGTCAGTAGCACCTCTAGAAGGCCTTAGGGCAACAGGCGATGGCAGTGACCGGACCTCCCGCCTCTCACTCATCCTGTTTGGAGTACCTGCAGGGATAAACTGAGTCGCCCCGGAGCAGTGCCCCAACCCTCCAGAGCAGCGGCACTAGACAGGAACGGGCGTCAGGAGGCGGCAGTTACCGGTCTGTTACTCCTCAGGGTGTCCCACCTTCTTCTTGGTATGGAATGCCAGTTCTGAGTCTCACGTAAGGGCCCACTTCGTTGGTGCAGGGATTCTCCAAGGTGAGAGAATGCACTCTGGCAAGCTGGCCTCCGGAGCGGAGCCCCGACCCTCTGGTGAGTGGAATCCCCTGCAGTCACAATCTCTATCTCCCCTCTGAGGCAGTCACCACACAGATCCGCTGCAGGAATAAGGTCTGGTCAAAGAGCGGTCTACCTCTCAATCAGGGCCGATCACCTTCTAGGTATTCTTGTAGTGTGATGGCAACTAAATATTAGCCTTAAGTTTGGAAATAGGCTCTATAAAACAGCTAGTATGGTGCTCGTTAAGCAGAGCTCCTCTAAAGCACGTCTGCTCAGTATGGCGGTTAGCTCCGCCCCCTATTTGTATTTTTATTATGTTCAATGTATAGTCTTACATAATGTCTTGTAAGTTTTTTTTATTGTAAGTACCCTTATGATTATAATATACCTTTGTATAGCACTGTGTAAATGGTGCTTTAAAAATAAATGATAATCAGCTAGATTACGAGTTTTGAGCGCTATAGGGTTTTTAAAGACCACAACAAAAGCAGCGTTATTTCACCCCCTATAGCGATGCCATTACAAGTTTTTAAAAAGCAGGCTTGTGTGGGCGATATGGATGCATTGAGCTCCATACCACCCTGAAAACAAGCGCTGCTTTGACATGCTTGTGCGGGCTAAAATAAAGCCTAACACCTGTGATCGCAGAATGAAAAGCTCCGTAACGCAGACCCATTGATGTTTATGGGGAAAATAAAAGTTACGTTTAAACCTAACACCCTAACATAAACCCCACGTCTAAACACTCCTAATCTGCCGCCCCCAACATCGCTGCCACCTACATACAGTTATTAACCCCTAATCTGCCGTCCCCAACATCTCCGCCACCTACATTATGTTATTAACCCCTAATCTGCCGCTCCTGATGTGGCCGCCACTATACTAAAGTTATTAACCCCTAAACCTCCGGCCTCCCACATCACTACCACTAAATAAATATATTAACCCTTAAACCTAACCCTAATGTAACCCTAACCCTAATGTAACCCTAAGTCTAACTCTAACACCCCATAACTTTAACATAATTAAAATACAGCTAAATTAAACTTACAATTATTAACTAAATAATTCCTACATACTTACCTGTAAAATAAAATCTAAGCTAGCTACATATAACTAATAGTTATATTGTAGCTAGCTTAGGTTTTATTTTTTTCACAGGTAAGTTTGTATTTATTTTAACTAGGAAGACTAGTTAGTAAATAGTTATTAACTATTTATTAACTACCTAGTTAAAATAAATACAAACTTACCTGTGAAATAAAACTTGACCTGCCTTACACTAAAACCTAACATTACCAAGAATAAACAAAACACTAAAATTACTAAAAATAAAAAACTAACATTACAAAAAATAACAAACCAATTATCAAAAATAAAAAAGAATTACACCTGATCTAATAGCCCTATCAAAATAAAAAAGCCCACCCAAAAAAATATTTCAGCCAATAGGAATGCAAGGGACGCCATCTTGGATTAGGTCACTTGCATTGAAAATTCAGTATACGGCGGTGACCGTATGAAGAGGATGCTCCGCACCGGATGTCTTCAGGATGGAACCACATTGCGCTGGCTGGATGAAGATAGAAGAGGCCGTCTGGTTGAGGACTTCACTGGCTGGATGAAGATCCTTCAAGCGGCTGCGGGACTTCAACAACTGTAAGCGGATCGTCTGGGGTTAGTGTTAGGTTTTTTTAAGGTTTTTTTGGGTGGCTTTTTATTTTAGCTTAGGGTTTGGGCGATTCATAAAAGAGCTGAATGCCCTATTTTATTTTAGATAGTTTTTTTTTATTTGGGGGGGGTTGGTTGGGTGGTGGGTTTTACTGTTGGGGGGGTGTTTGTATTTTGTGTTTGTATTTTTTTTACAGGTAAAAGAGCTGATATCTTTGAGGCAATGCCCCACAAAAGGCCCTTTTAAGGGCTATTGGTAGTTTATTGTAGGCTATTTTTTTTATTTTGGGTGGGCTTTTTATTTTGATAGGGCTATTTGATTAGGTGTAATTCTTTTTTATTTTTGATAATTTGTTTGTTATTTTTGTAATTTAGTCTTTGTTTTTGTAATTTAGTTTTTTTTTAATTAGACACTTTTTGTAATTTTTAAAATAGTGTTAGGATTTTTTTAATGTGTAGTTTATTTCTATTTAATTGGTAGTTAGTTTTATTTTAGTTTAATAATTATAATAGTTTAATAGTTAGTTTAAATTTTTTTTTTAATTTGACAGGTAAGTTTTAATTTAATTTAAGATAGGGAAATTGTAATTTTAATATAAAGTTAGGGGGTCGCTAGGTTTAGTGGTTAATAGTTTATTTTAGTATATTTCATTGTGGGGGGCTTTCGGTTTAGGGGTTAATAGTTTATTTTAGTATATTTCGTTGTGGGGGCTTTCGGTTTAGGGGTTAATAGTTTATTATTGTGGGGAGCTTGCGGTTTAGGGGTTAATAGTTTATTTTAGTATATTTCGTTGTGGGGGCTTGCGGTTTAGGGGTTAATAAGGTTTATTATAGCGGCGGTGTGAGTGGACGGCAGATTAGGGGTTAATAATATTTAAATAGTGTTTGAGATGCAGGAGGGCGGCGTTTTAGGGGTTAATAGGTTTATTATAGTGGCGACGATGTCGGGGAGCGGCGGAATAGGGGTTAATAGATTTTAATAGCGGTGGTTACGTCCGGAGCGGCAGATTAGGGGTTAATAAGTTTATTATAGTGTTTGCGGTGTGGGAGGGCCTTGGTTTAGGGGTTAATAAGTAGTTTATGGGTGTTAGTGTACTTTGTAACACTTTAGTTATGAGTTTTATGTTACAGCTTTGTAGCGTAAAACTCATAACTACTGACGTTAGATGGCGGTAGGGATCTTGTCGGTATAGAGTGTAATGCTAGCTTTTTAGCCTCCCAGAAAAACTCATAATACCAGCGCTATGGGAGTCCTATTGAAAAGCATAATTTTTAGGATTGCGGTACTGACGTTGCGTTACAAGCTAAAAGGCTTGCGGTACACCTATACCGACAATACTTGTAATACCAGCGTTGCTGTTTTAACACTGAAAATGCCATATTTTTCAGTGTTAAAAGACGAACGCTTAAACTCGTAATCTAGCTGAATAATAATAATCATGTCATGCAGTGCTATATTGTACTTGTTTTTCTCTGTTAGATCCAGAAATGCAGGGAACTCACCTTAGATATATATATAATAAAAATGTGCCTTTCTATAATCTTGTGACAGATCTCACAGTGCTAGAGAATTATTTTAGGACATTTCAGCTTGACAGGGAGCCTTTATATGTGAATGGTAGAGAAGGAAGAGATGAAACACACACAATTACTCCAAAATAACACATCTGGCTCAATGAATTAACATAGGGTTTGATATAAAATAATAATAATAATAAAATAATAATAATAAATATTAGTGCTACAAATGATTTCATATTTCATGTAAACTTTGCCTGTCCCTCTGTTTCCAGCACTTTCAGATTCAGCTTCTGTCACAGGATCAGTGGGTGACACTGTGCACTTACCCTGCACACATTCAACACCACCACAAACCACCAGTGTGTGCTGGGGACGAGGCAGCTGCACATCCTATTACTGTAAACAAACAATTGTTGAGACTCATGGTATAAATGGAGTTACCCGGAGAAAATCTGATAGATACCAGCTAAAGGGAGACATAGCAAAAGGGGATGTGTCCCTGACCATCATCAATGTGACCAGCCATGATACAGGAATATACTGCTGCTTTATTGAGCTCTGGATCCCATTCCATAACATGCAGGGGGAAATAGAGGTGAACATAACAGATAGTAAGTATAGATCTTCTTCTACATCAATAAAATATGTTTTAGAGTATGAGTCTAGACGTAGATTCTATTGTGACTGCACACTTTACTGGCTTGTAGTAAAAATGAAGCACTACCTGGACCTTAACAAGGATTTATGCTTTTACCACATAGTAGTAAAGTTTACAACTGAAATATAATCTAGGCTTTAGAGTTAGAATTGTCTTTGATTATCAAAAAAATAAAATAAAAAATCAAAGGGATTTACAGATCTGAATGCTTATAATGTTTAACACATAATTATACACATGAGGCCAATTTATCGTGTGTCTGGCGGACATGATCCGCTGTAGCGATCATGTCCACCAGACCGATAAATGCTGACAGCATATGCTGTGAAATGCTTGTGCAATGCCGCCCCCTGCAGTTTCACAGCCAATCAGCCGCTAGCAGGGGGTGTCAACCAACCTTATCGTATACGATCAGGCGGATTGCTGTCCACGGCCTCAGAGGTGGCGGACAAATTATGGAGCAACGGTCTTAAGACTGCTGCCTCTTAACTCCTGTTTCCGGTGAGCCTGAAGGCTTGCGTGGAAATAGAGGCATTGGGGCCTATACGGAGCTTGTTAAATCGGCCCCTAGGAATAGATTGCAGGTCACTTTTACCCAATATTTTTTAATGTCACATCAAAATATACCCTGATGTTAAAAATACTGGTTTCCAGTGATTGCATTTAAAGGGAACACTGACTGATCCTTTACTGCACATTGTTGCCCTATTGATACTGCACCTGCCAACACCACTCTACTCAATATAAGCACCTTTTTACCTTTAGTGTTACCTGGTAACCCCAGAACAGCGCACATTGAAAAACAATCACCTAGATTACGAGTTTTGCGTTAGCCTTAAAAAGCAGTGTTGAGGGGTCCCAACGCTGCTTTTTAACGCCCGCTGGTATTACGAGTCGGGCAGGTACAGGTGTACCGCTCACTTTTTTTCCGTGACTAAAGCATACCGCAAATCCCTTTACATAAATTGCGTATCCTATCATTTCAATGGGATTTTCCTAACGCCGGTATTACGAGTCTTGGAAAAAGTGAGCGGTACACCCTCTCCTGCCAAGACTCCTACCACATTTAAAAGTCAGTAGTTAAGAGTTTTATGGGCTAACACCGTAACATAAAACTCTTAACTAAAGTGCTAAAAAGTATACTAACACCCATAAACTACCTATTAACCCCTAAATCGAGCCCCCCCCTACATCGCAAAGACTAAACCCCTAATCTGCCGACCGGACATCGCCGCCACTTTAATAAATATATTAACCCCTAAACCACCGCACTCCCACCTCGCAAACACTAGTTAAATATTATTAACCCCTAATCTGCCGTCCCTAACATCGCCGACACCTACCTACATTTATTAACCCCTAATCTGCCGCCCCCAACATCGCTGACACTATACTAAATGTATTAACCCCTAAACCTAAGTCTAACCCTAACCCTAACCCCCCCTAACTTAAATATAATTTAAATAAATCTAAATAAAATAACTACAATTAAATAAATTATTCCTATTTAAAACTAAATACTTACCTGTAAAATAAACCATAAGATAGCTACAATATAACTAATAGTTACATTGTAGCTATCTTAGGGTTTATTTTTATTTTACAGGCAACTTAGTATTTATTTTAACTAGGTACACTAGTTATTAAATAGTTATTAACTATTTAATAACTACCTAGATAAAATAAATACAAATTTACCTGTAAAATAAAGCCTAACCTAAGTTACAATTACACCTAACACTACACTATAATTAAATTAATTACCTAAACTAACTACAATTAAATACAATTAAATAAACTAAATTACGAAACCCCCCCCCACTAAATTACAGAAAATAATAAAATAATTACATTTTTTTAAAACTAATCACACCTAATCTAATCCCCCTAATAAAATAAAAAAGCCCCCCAAAATAATAAAAATCCCTACCCTATACTAAATTACAAATAGCCCTTAAAAGGGCTTTTTGCGGGGCATTGCCCCAAAGTAATCAGCTCTTTTACCTGTAAAGAAAAAGACAATACCCCCCAACATTAAAACCCACCACCCACACACCCAACCCTACTCTAAAACCCACCCAATCCCCCCTTAATAAAACCTAACACTAACCCCTTGAAGATCACCCTACCTTGAGACGTCTTCACCCAACCGGGCACAAGTGGTCCTCCAGACGGTCTGAAGTCTTCATCCTATCCGGGCAGAAGAGGACCTCCAGATGGGCAGAAGTCTTTATCCAGGCGGCATCTTCTATCTTCATCCAGGCGGTATCTTCTATCTTCATCCATCCGGAGCGGAGCGGGTCCATCTTGAAGACATCCGACGCGGAGCATCCTCTTCGCTCGACGGCGACTGGAACAATGACGGGTCCTTTAAATGACTTCATCCAATATGGCGTCCCTTCAATTCCGATTGGCTGATAGAATTCTATCAGTCAATCGTAATTAAGGTAGAAAAAATCCTATTGGCTGATCCAATCAGCCAATAGGATTGAAGTTCAATCCTATTGGCTGATTAGAACAGCCAATAGGATTGAGCTTGCATACTATTGGCTGATTAGAACAGCCAATAGAATGCAAGCTCAATCCTATTGGCTGATTGGATCAGCCAATAGGATTTTTTATATCCTTAATTCCGATTGGCTGATAGAATTCTATCAACCAATCGGAATTGAAGGGACGCCATCTTGGATGACGTCATTTAAAGGACCCGTCATTGTTCCAGTCGCCGTCGAACGAAGAGGATGCTCCATGTCGGATGTCTTCAAGATGGACCTGCTCCGCTCCGGATGGATGAAGATAGAAGATGCCACCTGGATGAAGACTTCTGCCCGTCTGGAGGTCCTCTTCTGCCCAGATAGGATGAAGACTTCTGGCCGTCTGGAGGACCACTTGTGCCCGGTTGGGTGAAGACGTCTCAAGGTAGGGTGATCTTCAAGGGGTTAGTGTTAGGTTTTATTAAGGGGGGATTGGGTGGGTTTTCTAGTAGGGTTGGGTGTGTGGGTGGTGGGTTTTAATGTTCGGGGGTATTGTATTTTTTTTTACAGGTGAAAGAGCTGATTACTTTGGGGCGATGCCCCGCAAAAGGCCCTTTTAAGGGCTATTTGTAATTTAGTATAGGGTAGGGATTTTTATTATTTTGGGGGGCTTTTTTATTTTATTAGGGGGATTAGATTAGGTGTAATTAGTTTAAAATTCTTGTAATTATTTTATTATTTTCTGTAATTTAGTGTTTTTTTCATACTTTAGTTTATTTAATTTAATTGTAATTAATTGTAGTTAGTTTAGGTAATTAATTTAATTATAGTGTATTGTTAGGTGTAATTGTAACTTAGGTTAGGGTTTATTTTACAGGTAAATTTGTACTTATTTTAGCTAGGTAGTTATTAAATAGTTAATAACTATTTAATAACTATTGTACCTATTTCAAATAAATAAAAAGTTGCCTTTAAAATAAAAATAAAGCCTGAGATAGGCTAGCTACAATGTAACTATTAGTTATATTGTAGCTAGCTTAGGGTTTATTTTATAGGTAAGTATTTAGTTTTAAATAGGAACAATTTATTTAATTGTAGTAATTTTATCAAGAATATTTTAAATTATATTTAAATTAGGGGGGGTGTTAGGGTTGGACTTAGGTTTAGGGGTTAATAACTTTATTATAGTTGCGGCGACGTTGGGGGCAGCAGAGTAGGGGTTAATAAATAAAATGTAGGGTTTGGCGATGTTGGGGGCAGCAGATTAGGGGTTCATAGGTATAATGTAGGTGGTGGCGGTGTCCGGAGCGGCAGATTAGGGGTTAATAAGTATAATGTAGGTGTCAGCGATGTCGGGGGCGGCAGATTAGAGGTTAATAAGTGTAATATTAGGGGTGTTTAGACTTGGGGTTCATGTTAGTGTGTTTTGTGTAGCCATAAAATGTGTTTCCCCATAGGAATCAATGGGGCTGCGTTAAGAGCTGAACGCTGCTTTTTTGCAGATGTTAGGTTTTTTTTCAGCCGGCTCAGCCCCATAGTTCCTATGGGGAAATTGTGCACGAGCACCTTTAGCCAGCTTATTGCTAGCGTAAGCAGCGCTGGTATTGAGGTGAGATGTGGAGCTAAATTTTGCTCAACGCTCACTTTTCTGAGGATAACGCCGGCTTTCAGAAAACTCGTAATACCAGCGTTGTCTTAAGTGACCGGTGAGAAAAAAAGGAGCGTTAACACCGCACACCATTACCGACAAAAACTTGTAATCTAGCCGAATATTTGTAATGTGTATTACACTGCACATCACATAACATTACCTTAAAGTTAAAAAAATATTTTCACCCTAGAAATTAAGAAGGTCGGTGGATGGACAGCATGACAGTGCTCCTAAACTGTTACTGTCCTAAGTAATGCAGAACATTTGGGAGCTCTATGAAAACCAACAAGAAATATTTTAAAGCAAGGGCTCCATTATCTAAAATTTGTCGGATGGGACATAAAAATCTTGGCTGACTTGAAGAAACTCTATTCCCTGTTCCCTACAAATACGGTTGCCAGGTGTCCAGAATTCAACAATACAGGCCAGTATTTTAGTAGGCTATCCAGTAAATTCATCAAAACTATACTGGACACTTAAAGGACATTCCGTCCCAAACTGGAATGCACACGGGTGCATTTATGTTTTATAAAAAATGCTTCTAATAAAAGCTATGGGGCCGATTTAACATGCCTCGAATGGTGCCTAATGCACCTGTTTCCATGCGAGCCTTCAGGCTCGCCAGAAACAGGAATTAAGAAGCAGCGGTCTTAAGACCGCTGCTCCTTAACTCGTCTGTAACCTCTGAGGCTGCAGACATTAATCCGCCCGATCGAATACAATCTGGTTGATTGACACCCCCTGCTAGCTCTCTTCAGAGAGCAGCATTGCACAAGCAGTTTACCAGAACTGCTTGTGCAATGTTAAATGCCGACAGTGCATGCTGTCGGCAATTAGCAATGCAGGGCAGACATGATTCACTATAGCGAATCATGTCTGCCCGGGGTATTATAAATCTACCCCCATATCTGTTTCCAGAGTGTATTTAAGTATGTGCCGTGCACTAGTATTTTAAACACAGCACTAGCTCAGAGAGCCTACAGTGCTTGTGTCATCTGGTAAAGACTCTATTTGTATCATTGCTGACATGATGCAAGCCCCACTGCGTCTCTGAGCAGCTGAGGTATTTAAAATGGGGATCGGCACCGTGTAGCTGGAGTGCTAGCCATAGCTAGGAGTCGCTACAGTTGATGGAATCCAGCTCAAGTCCGTGACCGGTATTAGCTCCTTCCACCCAGCTCCACTCTGAGTTAGTTTCAGCTTTATGCTTCCATTTTTACTGGTTTAGCCTGCAGTGTAGCACGGAGTTGGGCGATCACTCCACCACCATCTCCTTTCAGCTCCAGGCTCTGCCCCCCGTGACCCTGCTTTTAAATGAAACCAGCAACGTATGCAAATACAAATAAATTGTAATAGCAATAAAAACTGCAACAGAAGATACCAAACATTACCCTCAGCAATATACATTATATGAAAATCTATATAACTCCTTGGAACAACCTAAAACGCGACCATATCTTCTTGGCTACACCCCCAAGCTACCTAGTCAGGCCCTCACTGACTCTACAAGGTGCACACATTATCCACTTTGACTCCACCCTAGGGTTGCCTAACCCAACCTGTGCACCTCCAAAACTCCCCTTTCCAGCTTCCAAGTCCCTGATATCAGCTGGGAAATTATGTAAAGTAGTATCAAGTTATTAATAACTGTTTGATAAATATTACTTCCATTTTTTTTAAATAGTGAGTTTCTATGAGCCATCACATGTGGAATTAAAGTCCAGGAGGAGGCAAAATTACCCCACATAACAGACCTTTAATCCCTCCCACTTTCCCATGATTCCTTAGTCAATTTTTTACCTTGAAGTGATGATCTACTCATTGATTGAAAGGGGTTCTCTAAACAATTCGAGACCCATTATCCTCCTCAAAGTACTTTTAAACAGGGCAGATGAGTGTACAGAAAAACTCCCAATGTAGAAATGCCACTAGCCTGCTAGGTGAAATATGTCCATGCCTGCCAATCCCCTGGTCTAAAGTGTGCTGCTCCTTTTACAGATCCTTGACACCATGCTTGCACTGCCTTGGGTTGGCCCATCTATTGGAATTGTATATATATTTTATAATAAAATATTTATAATCCTACTGGGTATCTTCTGTTCCTCTATACCCCTTCATTTCCTCTTTTGGCACAAAATAGCATGGCACATTATCAGTTGAGCTCACTTTATAATCTAGGCCTAAATTTCCTATCTACGTCCATTTTTGACAATGCCTTTTTGATTGAAGCCCATGTCTCCATATTAAGCATCTTCTAGCCACAGAGGTCTCCTGAAGTAACCCACTTCTTGTTCACTCCACTGAGATTGTGGGAAAAAGCTTTTGAATTTAATAAAGGACCATTAAATACACTAGATCTGCATAATCATCAAATGCAAGATAAAAAGACAATGCAATAGCACATAGTCTAAATGAGTAGTGGATTTTCTTTCTGACAAATTTCAAAGTTATGTATATTTCCTCTCCCACTGCATCATGTGACAGCCATTAGCCAATCACAGATGCATATACATATATTCTGTGAATTCTTGCACATGCTGAGTAGGAGCTGGTGACTCAAAAATTGAAAATATAAAAAGAATGTGCACATTTTGTTAATAGAAGTAAACTGGAACGTTGTTTATAATTTGCTGCTCTATCTGATATGAAAGTTTAATTTTGACTTGAGTGTCCCTTTAAGTTTCCTTTCAAATTTCAGACAAGTTGAATATTTAATTCAGGGATTTTGCTATTAATTTTTGCACCAATTATTTTTTACACGGTTGCCAGTACTTACTAGCTCAGTCACAGATTTTTGCAGCTCGGTGACAATCTAGCCTTGATTTTTCTCATTTGTCATTGAGATGAAAGTCAGAATCCTTATTTTATCACTAGATGTTCTTTCTTTAGAGAACTGTTTTTAATGTAATTTATATCTAGCAATGATTTATATATATTTGTATGGGAATATATGCTTGATTTGTCAAATGTTTCATTTTTTTTTTAGGGTCTCCGTACGGAGATACAACTTTGATACCACATGATATATTGTCCCCGTATACAGATACAACTGTTATGCCACATGATATAGCGTCGCCGTACACAGATACAACTGATATCCCACATGGTCTGACTACATATTATGAAATTATAGAAGAGACTCAGGTAACATTTATTTGAATATTGTTTCAACATAACAAGATAAGTTAATTTTCATGTGCTAGGGCTAGATTCAGATTTTCAAGATATAATATAAAATCTCTCAATGATGAAAATGTTTATTTACAAAATACATTTAGTAACAATAGCCAATATGTAATACTTGTATATATATATATATATATATATATATATATATATATATATATATATATATATATATATATATATATATATACACAACACACAGAGAAAACCTAGCACTCACTTACAAGCTCTCAGCTAAGATTTAAAAGCAAAACTTGTGTTGTATTAATTTGTTTTGTAATTTTCCCTATGGTTCTTGCACCCAGACCTGTCTGGGGTTAACTGCTTGCGGCTCTGGGGACAGCACAGCTTCCTGTGAGTGCCAGTGGCACCCAGGGCTGAGCATGTTGCAGGGTCATAGGATGTGTACCCGGTCCGGTATGAGAGTGCAGTTCCCTTCCGTGTTTTGTATATGTCTAGGGTGATTACATATTCCTGTGCACCTTTTTTTTTTTTTTTTTTTCAGTTTGTTTGGATTTGAAAGCTTGCATTGTGTGGCTGTTTTAGGGTCTCAGGTATTGGAAAGGACCTTGACGTGGTACCTGAGCTTGTCCCATTTGGCCAGATGCGGTAACTAACCTTTCCAGTTTTGCTTTTAAATCTTAGCTGAGAGCTTGTAAGTGAGTGCTGGGTTTTCTCTGTGTGTTGTATTAATTTGTTTTGTAATTTTCCCTATGGTTCTTGCACCCAGACCTGTCTGGGGTTAACTGCTTGTGGCTCTGGGGACAGCACAGCTTCCTGTGAGTGCCAGTGGCACCCAGGGCTGAGCATGTTGCAGGGTCATAGGATGTGTACCCAGTCCGGTATGAGAGTGCAGTTCCCTTCCGTGTTTTATATATATATATATATATATTATATATACTGTATATGTATTCCATATATTGCACGGTTTGTGTCTATCTTTTGCACAGACACTGGCAGTTCTGAGCCTATGCTGTCTGTCAGAGGCGTAACTAGAAACTGCAGGGCCCAGGTGCAATAATATAAGAAGGGCCCCCCCACCCCCCTACCAATTTGATACATCTTTTTTTTTATTATTATTATTTTACATTTAACACAGAAAAAAATGTGAATCAGACTACATGTCTGCAAAAGGAGGTACCCTGTGCCCACAGTCTGTGAGATGGTCTGACCCCCTATTACTGTATATAGTGAAATTGTTTAACCCACCAATACTGTATATAGTGAGTTAGTGACATAGTCTGTAATCTGCTGGTGAGATGGCTGGCCTGACCCTACCCGCCCAGTACTTTATAAAGTGACCACAGTAGTCAGTAACATGGTCCAGCCCCCCCGTACTGTATATTAGGGTTGCCACCCGTCCCTTAAAATACAGAACACTTATAAGTTACACATGCTGCAGGGTGTGCAGGGAGGAATATGAGTAGTGCTGTCCAGAAACACAATACATGTTCCTCCCTGCACACCCTGCAGCATGTGTAACTCATAAGTGTCCAGGGAAACATGGCTGAGGTGGCAACCCTAACTGTATATAGTGGTACTGTATAGTGACACTGTTTACCCCCTGCCCCCAATGCTGTAATAACAAGGTCTGCAATTTGCTGGTTCCACAAACATACACACACACACATACATGCATAAATACACACATAAACACCAATGGGTAAAACCTGAAACACTAACCCTTGTAATCAGAGACACTAGTAAAGCATCATGTCACACTCACATGATATCAGTGCAGGCAGTGGCAGGTCAACATTTTTATATATAAAAAAAAAAAATTAAGCTGGGCCCCCACCCTCAAAACCCAGTTGCAGTTGCAAACTCTGCACCCCCTGTAGTTTCGCCCATGCTGTCTGTTTAACATACATATGGCTAAATTACAAATGTACGTCTATATATTGCTTTAATGAAATTGATATTAGCGCTTCAATGTGTAATACCAGCGCACGATAATGTGCACTGGTATTACAAGTTCACAGCAGTGTGAACGTGACTTCGCATTCGCATTGCTAGGAATCATTGCACTCACGAGAACACGCTTCCATAGGCTCCTATGGGAGCCTTGTTCTGATGAACTTCAGCACTAGCAAAGGGGGTAAGTGGTGCAGCGATGGCAGCAATCAAGTATATATGTATATGCTGATTTATACTTATATTTATGTGTTAATATGTGTATATACACATAATATATATGTATATAAGCATATACATATATATTTACTGGGAACACACAGTCCCCATAGACCGCAATGTAAAGGCACTTTTTCTAACCCCCCACTCCCACCAACTTTAACCCCAAAATACTGGCTAGTAAATTTATTAAAAAATAAAGACACTGCCATCTTTATTTTTTAATGAACTACACTAGACAGTATTTTGGGGGCATTTGGGGCAGATCTATAAAATTAACCAGAGATCAGATCTCTGGTTAATTTTATAAGCGCTAATTACTACCGTGAGCTTGCAGTAGCAATAACAAGCCACTTGTAATCTAGCCCATAGCATTCTACTGTATCGTCACTAGGAAGGTGCAATTTTAACTGCACTAATAACTGCACTATTAATATTTAAAGTTCAAATCTGAACCTGGTCAAAGTACAGACATAGGGGCCGGTTTATCAAGGGCCGAATGGCCCCTGATGCCCCTGTTTCCGTGCGAGCCTTCAGGCTCACCGGAAACAGCAGTTATGAAGCAGCGGTCTTAACTGGTCTGTTGCCTCTGAGGCTGCAGACATCAATCCGCCCGATACTATACTACTTTTTTTTATTAGTTGATTTGTTTTATCTGGTACCTCCTATAAAAAAATAAAAAAAAAACAATTGTTTGGTTTAACAAGTTATATATATTTGTATTCAAATGACAGTAACTGAAGCAGTGAAACATTAAAATTGAAAGAATAAAATAGATAAGACACATTTTTGTCATTATTATTAATTGAGGTATCACCTTAAAGGGGCAGTATACACACATGTTCATATAACTGCATGTAATAGACACTACTATAAAGAATAATATGCACAGATACTGATATAAAAATCCAATATAAAACCGTTTAAAAACTTACTTAGAAGCTTCCAGTTTAGCTCTCTTTAAAAGGTTACTGGAACATCCACTGCAAGTGGGAAATAACAGACACTCCCCCCTCCCTCTTCCTTTGTATATGAAAAGACCCTTTACACAAACAGAAGCAAGCTGGAGTAGGTATACATCGGTATTCTCCTAAAACTTTGGGGCTTGGATAGGAGTCTGAAAATCAGAGCAATGTTATTTAAAAATAAGCAAAACTATCCATTTAAAAAACCCCAAAAAAACTGTATGGACTATATAAATGTTGCATCTACAAGACATTTATGCAAAGAAAAATCTAGTGTATAATGTCCCTTTAAATGATGAGAGTTTTTTCTTAGAGAGAAACCCTAGATTGCAAAGTACAGGAGTGTCAGAATGGATTAGCAAATCTGCAACAATAAAAAATGCTTTCTTTTTATTTATTTTTTATAATTTTTCTCCCCTCTGATCCTCCATCTTCCACTGTGATCCGTCAATCACAATGCTGTTTACATGGATGGGTGTGAGTGTGTCCAAGTGTAGTTGGTGGTTAGACTGAGACTGTGCATGATATAAGCATTGCACTTCTCTACACTCCCCTACTAAGGAACCGGGGGCGGGGGAATACCTTCTTAAAATATATTAGTATTTAAAAGTAACATGACATATAGAAAGCCCTGGGTGCTCATCAGCACTCACAGACAGCTGTAAAGTTTTCAAGAAATTAAGGAAGTTAACTCCAAACAAGCCAGGGTGCCAAAACAAATTTATTAACACAACACATAAAAAGTTTGGCACTCTCTTGCAAGCGCATAGCTAGATTAAAAGCAAAATGGAAGGATTATTTACATAATTTGGCCAAATGGTGATAGGCCCTATACCGCTCAAGGTCTCTACCTCGCTGGGTCCCTAATCTACAGCCACACAATGCATGCCTTTAACCAAACACACTGAGATACAAACAAGGGTGAAACAGGCCTTTTTCCCTAGACACATGCAAAACATGGAAATAAACTGCACTCTCAAACTGGGCTAGTTACACATCCTATGATTCTGCAAAATACACAGCCGTTGGTACTCACTGGCACTCACAGACAGCTGCACAGCTTTTCAGCTTTTCATAGAAAGTCTGGCACTCTCTTGCAAGCACACAGTTATATTAAAATCTTTTAATTTAGATGTGTGCTTGCAAGAGGGTGCCAGACTTTCTATGTATTGTGTATAATTTTCCTTATGGGCTTTGCACATAGACTTGTCTGGGGTTAACTGGCTAAGTCCCCAAAAGCTGTGCAGCTGTTTGTGAGCGCCGGTGAGCACCCAGGGCTGTGAGATTTGCAGGATCATAGGATGTGTACCCAGTAGGGTTTGAGAGTGCAGTCCATTTCAGTATTTAGTATTTCATAGTAAATATCCACATTCAAAAATTGTAAACATGTTTTGGACCTTTCCCCCCCCCTGGTTTTTTTTTCCGATATGCATTAGTTCTGTAGGTAAGGTTGTGATATTCTTGTGGTCCTCTGTTTAACTTTCTGTCAGCCAGTACCAGTTCAACAAATGCTAGGATTGCTAGAGAAGCTTCAAAACAAAATGGTTAATTTAGTTTTTTTAGAATAAAGGCACATGTGTGCTCTCTTTTTGTATTTGCAGTCTTTTAATGCTGATCAAAACTTTTAAACACGCATGAGTTGACCACAGTCCTTTAGAAAAACATATTGAATTATCTTTTACAAAAATCCCCATAGACTTTAATGGTGAATTTTGAATACAAATCATTAGATAAACTTCTACAGGATTTTGATCACCCCCTCATTTAGTAAAGAGCAAGCATGTGATATCATGCACTTACATTTGAATAAAAAAGATTAAAGAAAAAATTAAGATAACCCTTTACTGGAACTAAGGGGCATAGCCTAAACCCTGAAAAACAGCCACAGACCATTGTCCCTCTTCCACCAAACTACTTCTGGTATCTGCAACACCATGATTCTTCCATCGGTCTGCTGGATAGTGAAGAGTAATTCATTATTACAAAAAGTAGTACATTTCCACTGCTCCTGAGTCCAATGGTGGTAGGCTTTAGACCACTCTTGTTATGTTGATGTAAGGCTTGGGTACAGCTTCTCAGCCATGGAAACATATTTTATGAAGTTTCCACCACACAGCTGATGTTGCTTCTATCTAGAGGCAGTTAAGAACTCTGTAGTGAGTGATGCAACATATCATTTTTAGTGTGCTACGCACTTCAGCACTCAACTGCCCCACTCTGTGAGTTTGTGTGGTCTAAAACCTAATAGGGAAAGAGAGATGAAATATCCCACAGCATACAAAATGGAAATAGGTAAAAGTGTGAGTACCTGTAAAGACGCAAACCTACACAAACACTTGTTAGGTATCCCGGTCTTAATGTAGCCTACTCACCCCTGGGAAGTCCAGAGTCTCAACGCATCCATATCAGGATAACAAACAGGTTGTCACTTCTATCATGTAGCTCTAGTAAGCCGTCAGAGGAAGCATCCTCTGACGGCTATCCAGTGATCTGTATGCCTTACTGGGCTGAGCACTTACTCAGCACAAAAATCCACTTCCGCCCTAGGATTAGAGCCTCTGGGGCCCATTTATCAAGCTCCGAACAGAGCTTGTGGGCCCGTGTTTCTGGTGAGTCTTCCAGACCGCTGCTTCATAACCCTGTCCACCTGCTCTGATGAGGCGGACAGGAATCGTCGGAAATCAACCCGATCGAGTGCAATCGGGTTGATTGACACCTCCCTGCTGGTGGCCGATTGGCCGCGAGTCAGCAGGGGGCGGCGTTGCACCAGCTTGTGAGCTGCTGGTGCAATGTTAAATGCGGAGAGCGTATTGCTCTCCGCATTCAGCGAGGTCTTGCGGACCTGATCCGCATGTCGGATCAGGTCCGCAAGACCTTTGATAAATAGGCCCCTCTGTCTGAGATCCAGTATATGGCACTAAGCTGTAAGGAGATGACGTCAAGGTAGGCGTGTCAGCATGTGGAGAGGGGTGGTGGCTTTCTTCGCCCAGTTCAGGTACTCACAGCAAGAGTTATAAAGCAGGAACCGAGTAGCTGGTGGTAATCACAGAGAAAAATATGAAGAAGCGGTCTTGCTTGAAATAAAAGTTCCTTTATTAAGCATAAAAAATGTTTAAAAAAAACATGCAGGTTCAGAGTGCAAAACGAGGGTGAAAGCACTAGACGGTTGACATGTTTCGGTAGTGGGCCGTAATCATAACCTGTAGTGCTTCACCTTACAAGTGAATATAAGGGATAAGACTCATTCTAATTGGTTAAAACTAATTGATTAAAACACCCTCAGGTGTTGTGCAGTGAAATAAATTAACCCTAAATGCTGCATGAGCAAATGAAAGGACTGGTAAATACATACATAAAACACGTAACAGGAGCACAAAAGCTATAATACAATATTTAATGTAGTAATGCATAGTATATGTTAATAACAAAGATTGGATTACACACACCGTCATGAATATGAAGAATAAATAGATAGACAGTGCACAGTGTGGCATATATATATATATATATATATATATATATATATATATATATATATATATATATATATATACTAAAACAATAAATAAATAAGAGGGATGTAATGCTGGAAATGAAAATAAGATAAACAAGAGAAAAGACAGAAGGCACTAGATATCATACTGTCCATCACTGAAGTAGTAAGGAACAATAGGGGCACAATAATCTAATCATAATGGATATATGTACATAACTTAGTTTAATGATATAAATTGATATAAATTGTAAGGTGAAGCACTACAGGTTATGATTACGGCCCACTGCAGAAACATGTCAACCGTCTAGTGCTTTCACCCTCGTTTTGCACTCTGAACCTCTTTTTAAAAACATTTTTGATGCTTAATAAAGGAACATTTATTTCAAGCAAGACCGCTTCTTCATATTTTGCTCTAAAACTTAATAGCACTTACAGTTTACCAGGGCAGATCTAGCAGGGCATAAATTTCACAAACTGACATGGCAAAGGTGGCATTCAATGGCAATGCCATATTAAAAGTCATTGAACCCCTCAGTACGACCCATTGTACTGCCAATGTTTGTCAACTGAGATTTCATAGCTATGTGCTGGATTATATGCCCCTCTTAGCAATGGGTGTGGCAGAAACACTTGAAATCAATAATTAGTAGGGGTGTCCACATACTTTTGGCAATATTGTGTATGTTTATAAGTAATTTATATAATACTTCATAAAATGTGATAGATATTATGTGAGTCATTAAAATGTGCCAGCATGTTTTTCAAAGCAAGTGCATTTTAGCAGGTTAAGAGTAATATCATACGGAAGGATCACTTGTTATCCAAATATGAGCCAGGTCAAGGAAGGAAGGCAAGGAAGACTACAAGGACCATACAGCCAGATTACGAGTTTTGAGCGCTATAGGGAAATTAACGACCACCACAAAAGCTGCGGTATTTAACCTCCCTATAGCGCTGCTATTACAAGTTTACAAAAAGCAGGCTTGGCTTGCTCAGGTGATATGGTGGCGTTGAGCTCCATGCTTCAGCCAAATAGAAGCGCTGCTTTGACATGCTTGTGCATGATTTCCCCTTAGACATCAAAGGGGAGAGCCAGCAAAAAAAAAGCCTAACACCTGCGATCAAGGAAACAAAAGCTCCGTAACGCAGCCCCATTGATGTCTATGGGGAAAGAAAAAGTTATGTTTAAACCTAACACCCTAACATAAAAACCACGTCTAAACACCCCTAATCTGCTGCCTCTAACATCGCCTCCACTTACATAAAACTATTAACCCCTAATCTGCCGCTACGGATATCGCCGCCACCTAAATACACTAATTAACCCCTAATCTGCCACCCTTAACATTGCCGCCACCTACATTACAGTTATTAACCCCTAATCTGCCACCCCCAATGTCGCCGCCACTATACTAAAGCTATTAACCCCTAAACCTCTGGCCTCCAACATCACTAACACTAAATAAATATATTAGCCCCTAAACCGAACCCTAACCCTAACGTAACCCTAACCCTAAGCATAACCCTAACCCTAATCTAACCCTAACCCTAAGCATAACCCTAACCCTAATGTAACCCTAACCCTAACACCCCCTAACTTAAATATAATTAGAATCCATGTAAATAAAACTTTAAATTATTAACTAAATAATACCTATTTAAAACTAAATACAAACTTACCTGTAAAATAAAACCTAAGCTAGCTACAAAATAACTAATAGTTATTTTGTAGCTAGCTTAGGTTTTATTTTTATTTCACAGGCAAGTGTATTAAATTATTAACTATTTAATAACTACCTAGCTGAAATAAATACAAAGTTACCTGTAAAATAAAACCTAACCTGCCTTACACTAAAAGCTAACATTACAATAAAATAAATTTAATTAAATTAATTAAATACAATTATCTAAATTACAAACAAAATAAAAACTAAATTACACAAAATAAAAAAACAAATTATCAAAAATAAAAATGAATTACTCCTAATCTAATAGTCCTATCAAAATAAAAAAGCCCCCCCAAAATAAAAAAACCCTAGCCTACACTAAACTGCCAATGGCCCTTAAAAGGGCCTTTTGCGGGGCATTGCCCCAAATAAATCAGCTCTTTTACCTGTAAAAGAAAATACAAACAACCCCCCAAGAGTAAAACCCACCACCCACACAACCAAACCCCCCAAATAAAAATCTATCTAAATAAACCTAAGCTAACCATTGCCCTGAAAAGGACATTTGGATGGGCATTGCCCTTAAAAGGGCATTTAGCTCTTTTACTGCCCAAACCCTAATCTAAAAATAAAACCCACCCAATAAACCCTTAAAAAACCTAACACTAACCCGACGATCCACTTACAGTTTTTGAAGACCGGACATCCATCCTCATCCAGGCGCAATAAGTCTTCATCCAAGTGGGCCGAAGTCCTCATCGAAGCCGGCAGACGTCTTCATCCAGACAGCATCTTGTACCTTCATCCATCCGGCGCAGAGCGGGTCCATCTTCAAGACATTCGGCGCGGAGCATCCTCTTCTTCCGATGGTCAACATAGAATAAAGTTTCCCTTTAAGGTATGTCATCCAAGAGGGCATCCCTCACATTCCGATTGGCTGATAGAATTCGATCAGCCAATAGGAATTAAAGGGGAAAAAATCCTATTGGCTGTTGCAGTCAGCCAATAGGATTGAGCTTTCATCCTATTGGCTGATCCAATTAGCCAATAGAATGCAAGCTCAATCCTATTGGCTGATTGGATTAGCCAATAGGATGAACGCTCAATCCTATTGGCTGATTGCAACAGCTAATAGGATTTTTTTCCCCTTTAATTCCTATTGGCTGATAGAATTCTATCAGCCAATCCGAATGTAAGGGACGCCATTTTGGATGATGTACCTTAAAGGGAAACTTCATTCTACGTTGACCATCGGAAGAAGAGGATGCTTCGCACCGCGCCGGATGGATGAAGATACAAGATGCTGTCTGGATGAAGACTTCTGCCCGCTTGGATGAAGACTTCTGCTGGCTTTGATGAGGACTTCTGCCCGCTTGGATGAAGACTTTTGCCGCCTGGATGAGGATGGATGTCCGGTCTTCGAAAACTGTAAGTGGATCGTCGGGGGTTAGTGTTAGTTTTTTTTTAAGGGTTTATTGGGTGAGTTTTATTTTTAGCTTAGGGTTTGGGCAATGTAAAAGAGCTAAATGCCCTTTGAAGGGCAATGCCCATCCAAATGCCCTTTTCAGGGCAATGGTTATCTTAGGTTTATTTAGATAGGTTTTTATTTGGGAAGTTTGGTTGGGTGGGTGGTGGGTTTTACTGTTGGGGGGTTGTTTGTATTTTTTATTTACAGGTAAAAGAGCTGATTTCTTTGGGGCATTGGCCCGCAAAAAGCCCTTTTAAGGGCCATTGGCAGTTTAGTGTAGGCTAGGGTTTTTTTCATTTTGGGTGGGCTTTTTTATTTTGATAGGGCTATTAGATTAGGAGTAGCTCATTTTTATTTTTGATAATTTCGTTTTTTATTTTGTGTAATTTAGTGTTTATTTGTTTTGGTAATTTAGATAATTGTATTTGATTAATTTAATTTATTTTATTTTATTGTTATGTTTTAGTGTTAGGTTTTAGTGTGAGGCAGGTAAGGTTTTATCTTACAGGTAAATTAGTATTTATTTTAACTAGGTAGCTAGTAAATAGTTAATAACTATTTACTAACTAGTCTACCTAGTTAAAATAAATACAAACTTACTTGTGAAATAAAAATAAACCCTAAGATAGCTACAATATTATAACTATTAGTTATTTTGTAACTAGCTTAGGTTTTATTTTATAGGTAAGTATTTATTTTTAAATAGGAATTATTTAGGTAATAATGGTAAGTTTTATTTAGATTTATTTTAATTATATTAAAGTTAGGGGGTGTTAGGCTTAGGGTTACATTAGGGTTATGCTTAGGGTTACGTTAGGGTTAGGCTTACGGGCGCGGCCAGCTTCAAAAACGTTCTCGTGCACGATATCCCCATAGGAAACAATGGGGCAGTTTGAGCTGAAAAAAAATCTAACACCTGCAAAAAAGCAGCGTTCAGCTCCTAACGCAGCCCCATTGTTTCCTATGGGGAAACACTTCCAAAGTCTGCACCTAACACTCTAACATGTACCCCGAGTCTAAACACCCCTAACCTTACACTTATTAACCCCTAATCTGCCGCCCCCGCTATCGCTGACACCTGCATATTTTTTTAACCCCTAATCTGCCGCTCCGTACACCGCCGCAACCTACGTTATCCATATGAACCCCTAATCTGCTGCCCCTAACCCCCGCCGACCCCTATATTATATTTATTAACCCCTAATCTGCCGCCCCCAACGTCGCCTCCACCTACCTACAATTATTAACCCCTAATCTGCCAACCGGACCACACCGCTACTATAATAAATGTATTAACCCCTAAAGCTAAGTCTAACCCTAACACTAACACCCCCCTAACTTAAATATAATTTAAATCTAACGAAATAAATTAACTCTTATTAAATAAATTATTCCTATTTAAAGCTAAATACTTACCTGTAAAATAAACCCTAATATAGCTACAATATAAATTATAATTATATCAGCCAATCAGAATCAAGTTCAATCCGATTGGCTGATCCGATCAGTCAATCAGATTGAGCTCGCATTCTATTGGCTGATCGGAACAGCCAATAGAATGCGAGCTCAATCTGATTGGCTGATTGGATCAGCCAATCGGATTGAACTTGAATCTGATTGGCTGATGGAATTGTAACTTAGGTTAGGATTTATTTTACAGGTAATTTTGTAATTATTTTAACTAGGTAACGATTAAATAGTTATTAACTATTTAATAGCTATTGTACCTGGTTAAAATAATTACAAAGTTGCCTGTAAAATAAATATTAATCCTAAAATAGCTACAATATAATTATAATTTATATTGTAGCTATATTAGGGTTTATTTTACAGGTAAGTATTTAGCTTTAAATAGGAATAATTTATTTAATAAGAGTTAATTTATTTCGTTAGATTTAAATTATATTTAAGTTAGGGGGGTGTTAGTGTTAGGGTTAGACTTAGCTTTAGGGGTTAATACATTTATTATAGTAGCGGCAAGGTCCGGTCGGAAGATTAGGGGTTAATAATTGTAGGTAGGTGGAGGCGACGTTGGGGGCGGCAGATTAGGGGTTAATAAATATAATATAGGGGTCGGCTGTGTTAGGGGCAGCAGATTAGGGGTACATAGGTATAATGTAGGTTGCGGCGGTGTACGGAGCGGCAGATTAGGGGTTAAAAAAAATATGCAGGTGTCAGCGATAGCGGGGGCGGCAGATTAGGGGTTAATAAATATAATATAGGGGTCGGCGGTGTTAGGGGCAGCAGATTAGGGGTACATAAGTATAACGTAGGTGGCGGCGGCGTGCGGTCGGCAGATTAGGGGTTAAAAAATTTTAATAGAGTGGCGGCGATGTGGGGGGGCCTCGGTTTAGGGGTATATAGGTAGTTTATGGGTGTTAGTGTACTTTAGAGCACAGTAGTTAAGAGCTTTATGAACTGGCGTTAGCCCATAAAGCTATTAACTCCTGTTTTTTTTCTGCGGCTGGAGTTTTGTCGTTAGAGTTCTAACGCTCACTTCAGCCACGACTCTAAATACCAGCGTTAGAAAGAATTGAAAAGATAGGATACGCAATTGACGTAAGGGGATCTGCGGTATGGAAAAGTCGCGGCTGCAAAGTGAGCGTTAGACCCTTTCCTGACTGACTCTAAATACCAGCGGTAGCCCAAAACCAGCGTTAGGAGCCTTTAACGCTGGTTTTGACGGCTAACGCCAAACTCTAAATCTAGCCGAGTGTTTGCAATGCGGGAGGGCAGCGGTTTAGGGGTAAATAATTTTATTATAGTGGCGACGATGTCGGGAAGCGGCGGGATAGGGGGTTAATATTTTTTTAAAGTGGCAGCGATATCGGGAGCAGCAGATTAGGGGTTAATACATTTATTATAGTGTTTACAATGCGGGAGGGCCTCGGTTTAGGGGTAAATATGTAGTTTATGGGTGTTAGTGCACTTTGTGACAGTTTAGTTAGTTTTATGTTACAGCTTTGTACCATAAAACTCATAACTACTGACTTTAGATGGCGGTATGGATCTTGTCATTTTAGGCTGTACCGCTCACTTTTTGGCCTCACCGCAAAACTCGTAATACCGGCGCTATGGGAGTCCCATTGAAAAAGGACTTTTCTTAAAATGCGGTACTGATGTTGCATGACTGCCAAAAAGGTGTGCGGTACACTTATATCGACAAGACTTGTAATAGCGGCGTTAGTGAAAAAGCATCGTTATGAAGCATAACAATGCTTTTTCACTCATAACGCAAAACTCGTAATCTAGCTGATTGTTATTGCTGATAATAAGAGACTGAAGGCAGGGGACACTAAAACCTGGATTATGGTAGTACTTTTTAGGTTATTTAGTTTTTTCTTTAAAACTATTGGAGTTGTTTTTCGGGGCCATGGAGTCCTTTGCTATAGGAGGTTCTTCATGTTTTAGGAGGTATTAAAATTGGTGTTATGTAGAAGAGTCCCTTGATATTTAAGGATATTTGATTGGACAATTTCTGTAGGGCCATTTCTTGGGTAATGGGGACTTTGCAGTGGGTGGAGGTTGTGGTTCAATACGCTGGGGACAGAGCTATGTAGAGTGGATCTCAGTTATTGGAAGCACAACAGTGGGACTTGTGTTTGTTGTTGGAGATACGTCTGGATTAATTACCATTGGTCTCAGTTTTACTTTATTGTTATGAGGAGGTTGAGGGAATCACAGGAACCACATAGCACAGGCCCCAATATGTTATAGGTTTTAGTGTAAACTAAAAATGGCAAATTATTTTTGATTCATCCTATGCCCTATGGCAGGTGCGACTAAGGAAGGGGTATTTGCAAGCATTCTAACAGCTCACAAATATTAGTGATTTACATGATATACGATTGCTATTATTTTTGTCATCTGCTGTTGAAAGGAATAGCTGTTGTCACTTGGAAGCTGCTACAATGTAAATATTGTATAAAGTTTAATCTTAATCTTATTATTAGCCCCTTTACACACAAAATAATCAATAAATTGTGCACAAAATCTTCATGCACAGAAGATTTAGCCAATTGCTATGTCATCTTGCAATGTTGAATGCTTTCCACGAGTTTACTACCAAAATACAGTAAATTATAGGAGTAGATAAAACCTTCCATTTGCAGATTTTTTTGTTACATAAATGTAATATCCCTAAATCCTGGAGAACTCTTTTTTTTTTAAAATCATCAATGTAACGATTATTTGAAATAGTATTGTATTCACCAGCTGATTAAATATACCATTCTATTAGTCTCTGTATTAATCATATATAATATTATTATTTTTTACTAAATATTTCTTATATTTTAAAGACAATCCATTCATTGGCACCTTCTGATACTACGAATTTCAAACCAATATCAGTGGCGAACATTGTCAGAATAGTTTTGGTGGTTTTTCTCTTGCCCTTGATAGTTTTTGTCTACAAATGTAAGTATCTACAGAACTAGTTTTGTTTCTTACAGAGTCATATGATATATATTTTAAAACATGAAATTCAATGTTTCTTTCTATTTTTCATATATTTTTTAAACAGGTACCCTGAAGAGTGTGCAGGAAATGAATTTGCCATAACTGTCGCTGTTTATTTTCCTGATCTGCTTGTTGTAATGGATTTTTCACAAGTTTGCTGAACATAGAAGCGTAGATTTTGATAACATAGTATCATAGTAGATGAGGTTGAAAGAAGACGGAAAGAAAATGGAAAGAAGACGGAAGTCCAGCGAATTCAACCTACACAGAGCCTTACTTCATTTACAATAAAGAAGCTGCCAATTTGACATTAATAGAATTAGAAAGCTGACCCACTTAACACAAGCAATCATATCCCTGAATTCTGTATCTAAGCTATTTTTAAATGTATCTAAGTTATTTGTAGTCGCTGCCTCCTTGGTCAATGAGTTCCACAATTTGATTGGTCTCACAGTGAAAAAACATTTATGTTACTGGAGATTAAATCTATGTTCCTTTAGCCTTAAAGTATGACCTCCTATCACAAACAATTGCCTTGGAGAAAACAGCGCAACTTCCAACTCTGTACATGGGCCTTGAATATATATATGTAAAGTAATCATATCACTTCTCAAGCGCCTTTTTCTAGAGTTAACAGACTGAATTTTGCTTAATGTTCCTCATAGCAAAAATCCTCTATTCCCCTTATTAGTTTTGTAGCCCTTCTCTGAAATTTTTCTTATCCTGCAATATCCTTTTTATTTCAAATTGGTCCCCAAAATCTCCCTCCATATTTAAAGTGTGGTCTTACCATGGAGTTATATAGTGACAGCATTGTGCTTTCTTCTTTTTTCAATACATACTAATATCTATTTGCTTTAGTAGCTGCTGCCTTGCATTGCACGCTTAGCTTGTTATCTGTAAGTACACCTGGATCCTTTTCCTTCTTTGTTTTGCTAAGTCTAGTCCAATTTAAACAATAGGCAGCCTGCATATTTTTACTTCCAAAATGTAGAATCTTACATTTATCAATATTAAATCTCATTTGCCATTTACCAGCCCATTCTTCTAATATTTGTAAATCCACTAGCAAAGCAATTACATCCTGCACTGACCTAATCACCTCACACAACTTTTTAATCATCTGCAAAAATTTAGATGTTGCAATTTAATTCTGCCTGCAAGTAATTTATTAAAAAAAAATTAAAAAGACAGGGCCCATAACTAATCTTTGGGGGACCCCACTAATTACTTTTGTCTAATCTGAGTATGATCCAATCTGTCTTTTTTCAGTTTTTTTTTAACCCATGAGCTAACAATATCAGCTATTCACAGTCCCTTATTTCTGTACAATAAGTATATCACATCAGCTGATTCATCTTTATCTATATTTTATATGATAAGAACCAAAAGGTCCATTAAGTTGCCCATATTTCTCTCTAAATCAATATGCCCACACAGCTCCAAACTAGTTTAACTATTGGGACTAGCCGGTAACGTTATTTTCAAGTAATTGGAAAATATATTACTTCTTTCCACATCCTCACAGAGATCAGTGTTAGCTCAGTATTACAGTAAATAATTCATGGAGACTAGAGAGGATATTGTATTAGACAGTCACGGTGCCAGTTTTGTAAGTTTCTCCCATCTGAACAGAGTGGTTTTTGTTAATGTGTTGGGCTGGCATTTGGCAAGAACCTGTCCTGTGCATATCTATTATTTTTATTTGGCAACAGAGTCAGCTGCCAAATTAAAATAGATATGCTCAGGACAGGTACTTGCCAATGAAATGCCAACACATTAACAAAAACCACTGTTCAGATGGGAAAAACATACAAAACTGGCACTGTGACTGTCTAATACAAAATCTGAGTTTGGGTATCCATTCCTCAATTGTCTCTCATATTTCCAACTTAAAGGTACAGTAAATGTTTATTTCTATACACCTAGATCACGAGTTGTGCGTTACGCTTAAAAAGCAGCGTTAGCCGGTCCTAATACTGCTTTTTAACGCCCGCTGGTATTACGAGTCTTGCAGGTACAGGTGTACCGCTCACTTTTTTGGCCAGACTTGGAAATACCGCAAATCCACTTACGTAAATTGCGTATCCTCTTTTTTCAATGTGACTTGTATAGCGCCGGTATTACGAGTCTGACAAAAAGTGAGCGGTACACCCTCTCCTGTCAAGACTGGTACCGCATTTTAAAGTCAGTAGTTAAGAGTTTTATGGTACAACGCTGTAGCATAAAACTCTTAACTAAAGTGCTAAAAAGTACACTAACACCCATAAACTACATATTAACCCCTAAACCGAGTCCCTCCCGCATCGCAAACACCAAAATTATATTTTTAACCCCTAATCTGCCGAACCGGACATCGCCGCCACTATAATAAATATATTAACCCCTAAACCGCCACTCTCCCGCCTCGCAAACATTAGTTAAATATTATTAACCCCTAATCTGCCATCCCTAACATTGCCGACACCTACCTTCATTTATTAACCCCTAATCTGCCGCCCTCAATGTCACCACCACTATACTAAATGTATTAACCCCTAAATCTAAGTCTAACCCTAACTCCCCTAACTTAAATATAATTAAAAGAAATCTAAATAAAAATTACTATAATTAACTAAATAATTCCTATTTAAAACTAAATACTCACCTGTAAAATAAACCCTAAGATAGCTACAATATAAGTAATAGTTACTATGGCCTCTAGTTATCATGGTCTGGCAGACCTGATCCGACAGCGCGGATCAGGTCCGCCAGACCTCGCTGAATACGGCGAGCAATACGCTCGCCGTATTCAGCATTGCACCAGCAGCTCACAAGATTTGCTGGTGCAACGCCGCCCCCTGCAGACTCGCGGTCAATGGGCCGCTAGCAGGGGGTGTCAATCAACCCAATCGTACTTGATCGGGTTGATTTCCGGCGATGTCTGTCCGCCTGCTCAGAGCAGGCGGACAGGTTATGGAGCAGCGGTCTTTGTGACCGCGGCTTCATAACTGCTGAAACACGGGGCATCAAGCTCCATACGGAGCTTGATACATATGCCCCATTGTATCTATCTTAGGGTTTATTTTTATTTTACAGGCTAGTTTGTATTTATTTTAACTAGGTAGAATAGTTACTAAATAGTTATTAGCTATTTAATAAACTACCTAGCTAAAATAAATACAAATTGACTTACACTAACACCTAACACTACACTATTATTAAATTAATTCCCTAATTAAATACAATTAAATACAATTAAATATAATTAGCTAAAGTACAAAAACAAACAAACACTAAATTAAAGAAAATAATAAACAAATTACAAGATTTTTAAACTAATTACACCTAATCTAATCCCCCGTAACAAAATAAAAAAGCCCCCCCAAAATAAAAAAGCCCTACACTACACTAAATTACAAATAGCCCTTAAAAGGGCCTTTTGCGGGGCATTTCCCCAAAGTAATCAGCTCTTTTACCTGTAAAAAAAACTACTAACCCCTTGAAGATCACCATACCGGGAGAAGTCTTCATCCAACCGGTCCGAAGTCCTCAACGAAGCCGGGAGAAGTCTTCATCCAAGCCGGGCGAAGTGGTCAACCAGACGGGCAGAAGTCTTCATCCAGATGGCATCTTCTATCTTCATCCATCCGGCGCAGAGCGGGTCCATCTTCAAGACATCCGATGCGGAGCATCCTCTTCATCTGACGGCTAAGACTGAATGAAGGTTCCTTTAAATGATGTTATCCAAGATGGCGTCTCTTCAATTCCGATTGGCTGATAGAATTCTATCAGCCAATCGGAATTAAGGTAGAAAAAATCCAATTCCAATCAGCCAATAGAATGCCAGCTCAATCCTATTGGCTGATTGCATCAGCCAATAGGATTTTTTCTACCTTAATTCCGATTGGCTGATAGAATTCTATCAGCCAATCTGAATTGAAGGGACACCATCTTGGATGACGTCATTTAAAGGAACCTTCATTCAGTGTTAGCCGTCAGATGAAGAGGATTCTCCGCGCCGGATGTCTTGAAGATGGACCCGCTTCGCACCGGATGGATGAAGATAGAAGATGCCGTCTGGATGAAGACTTCTGCCCTTCTGGAGGACCACTTCACCCGGCTTGGATGAAGACTTCTCCCGGCTTCGTTGAGGACTTCGGACCGATTGGATGAAGACTTCTCCCGGTAAGGTGATCTTCAAGGGGTTAGTGTTATGTTTTTTTAAGGGGGTATTGGGTGGGTTTTAGAGTAGGGTTGGTTGTGTGGGTGGTGAGTTTAATGTTGCGGGGGATTTGTATTTTTTTTTACAGGTAAACAAGATGATTACTTTGTGGCAATGCCCTTGTAAGGGCTATTTGTAATTTAGCGTAGGGTAGGGCTTTTTTTTATTTTGGGTGGGATTTTTATTTTGTTAGGGCGATTAGATTAGGTGTAATTAGTTTAAAAATCTTGTAATTTGTTTATTATTTTCTGTAATTTAGTGTTGTTTTTTTGTACTTTAGCTATTTTTTATTTAATTGTATTTAATTGTATTTAATTTAGGGAATTAATTTAATTATAGTGTAGTGTTAGGTGTTAGTGTAACTAAGGTTAGGTTTTATTTTACAGGTCAATTTGTCTTTATTTTAGCTAGGTAGTTTATTAAATAGTTAAAAACTATTTAGTAACTATTCTACCTAGTTAAAATAAATACAAACTTAGTTGCCTGTAAAATAAAAATAAACCCTAAGATAGATACAATGTAACTATTAGTTATATTGTAGCTAGTTTAGGGTTTATTTTATAGGTAAGTATTTAGTTTAAAATAGGAATAATTTAGTTAATGATAGGAATTTTATTTAGATTTATTTAAATTATATTTAAGTTGGGGGGGGTTAGGGTTATACTTAGGTTTAGGGGTTAATAAATTTAAAATAGTGGCGGCGATGTCGGGGGCGGCAGATTAGGGGTTAATAATATAATGTAGGTGTCAACGATGTTGTGGGCAGCAGATTAGGGGTTCATAAGTATAATGTAGGTGGCGGCCGTGTCCAGAGAGGGCAGATTATGGGTTAATAAGTATAATGTAGGTGGCGGCGATGTCGGGGGTGACAGATTAGGGGTTAATAAGTGTAAGATTAGGGGTGTTTAGACTCGGGGTTCATGTTAGGGTGTTAGGTGTATACATAACTTTTATTTCCACATAGGAATCAATGGGGCTGCGTTAGGAGCTAAACGCTGCTTTTTTGCAGGTGTTAGACTTTTTTTCAGCCGGCTCTCCCCGTTGATTCCTATGGGGAAATCGTGCACGAGCACGTTACACCAGCTCACCGCTAACGTAAGCAGCGCTGGTATTGGAGTGAGATGTGGAGCAAAATTTTGCTCAACGCTCACTTTTTGTCTGTTAACGCCGGGTTTGTAAAAACTAATACCAGCGTTGTCTGTAAGTGAAGGGTGAGCATAAACTGCTCATTAGCACCACATAGCCTCTAACGCCAAACTCGTAATCTAGCCAATAGTCTTTATTTTCTGTACTACTGTCTGTATTCCAAGCCAAAATATCACACGACACACTGACAGCATGAGAGTAAGAGGACTCTCAGTTCTTGTCTTAACGTTTCTGTACTAGCTGTTCACCATGCAAGTCCTGGTGAATATTTCCTAAAAAAAAGTCACAATACCCTGACCAAAAAATATTGTGGCCAAAAAACAGCCTAAAACCTTACATTATTCTTTTCAGCATATATTTTGATATTTCTTGACAAGTACATTTGATGATTTATATTACCCATTCAGAATGGGAGTGCAGGGATTGATTGAATTATTTTAAATATATATTTATGTGTTAATATATGTATATACACATAGTAACACATAAACATATATGTATATACGCATAGTAACACATAAACATATATGTATATACACATAGTTACAAATAAACATATATGTATATACGCATAGTAACACATAAACATATATGTATATACGCATAGTAACACATAAACATATATGTATATACACATAGTTACACATAAACATATATGTATATACGCATAGTAACACATAAACATATATGTATATACACATAGTAACACATAAACATATATGTATATACACATAGTTACACATAAACATATATGTATATAACATAGTTACACATAAACATATATGTATATACACATAGTTACACATAAACATATATGTATATACGCATAGTAACACATAAACATATATGTATATAACATAGTTACACATAAACATATATGTATATACACATAGTTACACATAAACATATATGTATATACACATAGTTACACATAAACATATATGTATATACACATAGTTACACATAAACATATATGTATATAACATAGTTACACATAAACATATATGTATATACACATAGTTACACATAAACATATATGTATATACACATAGTAACACATAAACATATATGTATATAACATAGTTACACATAAACATATATGTATATACGCATAGTAACATATAAACATATAGGTATATACACATAGTAACACATAAACATATATGTATATAAACATAGTTACACATAAACATATATGTATATACACATAGTAACACATAAACATATATGTATATAACATAGTAACACATAAACATATATGTATATAACATAGTTACACATAAACATATATGTATATACACATAGTAACACATAAACATATATGTATATACACATAGTAACACATAAACATATATGTATATAACATAGTTACACATAAACATATATGTATATACGCATAGTAACACATAAACATATATGTATATAACATAGTTACACATAAACATATATGTATATACGCATAGTAACACATAAACATATATGTATATAACATAGTTACACATAAACATATATGTATATAAGCATATACATACAGTAACTCACGTGTGTATCCAGGATTAGCAACTTCCTCAATAGTTACACAAGCAGGCAACACAGGCACAAATTCTGCTTAAAAAGCTTTTATTACCAAGAATAGTGTTGGCCCAAAGCCATGACGTTTCAGCTCCCGGTGGAGCCTTTATCAAATGGAGGCCAGAAGTGACATGGTAATAACATAATTTATGTAAGAACTTACCTGATAAATTAATTTCTTTCATAGTGGCAAGAGTCCATGAGCTAGTGACGTATGGGATATACATACCTACCAGGAGGGGGCAAAGTTTCCCAAACCTCAAAATGCCTATAAATACACCTCCCACCTCACTCATACATTAGTTTAATGTGTAGCCAAGAAGTGAGGTGTAAAAAGAGTAAAAAGCATACAAAAAGAGGAATTGGAAAAAATAAAGTGCTTTATACAAATAATCATAACCACAAAAAATAGGGTGGATCTCATGGACTCTTGCCACTATGAAAGAAATGAATTTATCAGGTACGTTCTTACATAAATTATGTTTTCTTTTGTAAGGAAAGTGGTTGCAGTAATTGCTCATATAACACTTGCTTAAACTTGTGAGACTTTGCCTTTAAGAGAGTGTGAGCATAAGACACTTGCACTAACTGGTGTGACTTTGCCTTTAAGAGAGTGTGCCTTTAACAGAGTAAAAGACATTAATTGCTTCAAGTAGATGACACTGAATTTTGCTAAGTCATGCTACAAGTGGTAAACAACCGATGGATGCTGATGATAAGAAGTCAAAACCCAGACAGAACAAGGGTGTAACCTTGGCAGGGGTCACTTACTGACATTAAGGAACACATTGGTATAGGGGCTAATTCCATGGTAATATTGTTAATTATTATTAGGTGCAATAGGCTAAGTAATATTAATTGCAATAGGCTAAGTAATAAAGCCATTATTGATGTTTAGCTATTAATTATATCTATGGAAAGATTGTTAAAACTATTATTGATGTATTTGACAAAAGTAACTGCATAAGACCACATAATTAATGTTAGGCAGAAAAACATGTTTGTTTGAAACTGAAGATGACGGCATCGCAGTTTAGTAATACGTCAGAGATAGTACCTGGGCATGCCCTGATAAGCTTGGTTGAGGCTAAGACAGACTGGCCAGATGTCTTGGGCCACGGCCAACCTCAGAGGGTGCGGTCTCAGGATCTGTGGAGTTGCGCCAAAACTGTTACACAAGTGAACAGTATAAAGAGGGGTACATCTGGGCAATCGGATCAATTGTCATGTCTGATGTCTGAGTCAGTCTGAGAGTCTGAGTGTCTGTGTATTTGTGGTGTGTGTATTGGAGTGTATTTTTGGGACCCGTGGATGGACGCATCTTCGGTGTTGTTTTTTCCCGCTGATCGCCTGTTTTTCTCCTGGTCCAAAGATTGCCCAGATGTCCCCTCCCATTGCGCCCCAGAAGCGGAAGGATAGGATGATGCAAACAGAGATCACGGTGATGTATTAATTTGTTTGTTTAAAACTAGCTAGACTTGTTTTAGGGGTAATACAACATAAGATTGTTATCAGTCGTTGCGCAGGCAACTAAATGTAACTGAAAACTGTATAGATAGTTGTATCTAGAATTGTTTATATAAGCATTGCAATTGCATAGAGTGTTATAAGTATGAATAGTGGTTTGTGGTATTTTGTTTCCATGATTATGTTGCAGAATAAACCATCATTGTTATTATAAGATTGTGAAAACCTGTGTAATGTGTCAGTCATTTCCTTGCTGAAAAGTGATATATGATAACATCATATCCTGAAAAAAGAATCACATAACATTATTGGCGTAGTCGGCAGGATACATAATTGTTTATCACTTGAGCAAAGAAACTGACAGTTTTCTTACTGAATGTGCAGAGCTGATAGACGCAGCTCCGATCGAAAGTGAAACCCCTTTGTAAGATAAAATAATAAGCCAGAAAAATATATAGTTGTATCTTGCACGGTCAGGAGTATAAATATATATGTTTCTGGATTAGTTAGAATTGAATTGTTAATTCCTCAAATGAGCCATGAAAGCTGTGTAAATAAACAGATATTTCATGGACATAGTCACAATTGTCACCTTGGAATGAAATTAATTGATATTGCACAGGTATATACATATTAACGTATATTGTTACTGTTACTGTGAATTTATTGATTGATGTCAGCAATAATTGAAGGTATTATGAAAATGTTTAGGAAGAAAGCACAAACGGTTACCCCTTCACGGCCTCAAAATATTGTGGCTTGGCAGGGGACCCCATATCAGGAATTAGCAGGGGAAGTCTTGTCTGGGACTGACCTCCCAGATAACGCTGAATTTTTTGACAAAATAGAACCTTGTGAAGTGTTGAATAGATTACAGAATGTAAAAGTTAAGACAGATTCAGACACAGAAAGGTTACATAAGAAATTATGGGTGTTATTACAGGCATACAGAAAGACACACGAGCAGTTAGAGGAAGCTGTAGAGCAGACGGTGTGCCTGCAGAGTCAGAATAAATTGCTATTAAAAAAGAGCCAGTGTTATGAAGATGTAGCTCAACAGGCTGTGGTTAAGGTAGCCAGGGCCAAAGTAAAGCGGAAGGGTGGTAGGTTGAGCAAAGGTAAGTTACAATCAGTATTACAAAGCGGGGCTAATTGGGACCCTGAAAGGTGGGACGGTAATATTTGGGATAGTAGTGATCCTGGAGAGGAGTGGGATGATAGGGACCCTCACAGGGTGACAGCTCACCCTGTTACACGGCGTAAGGTCTATCATGGGCCTGAGGGTGCAGAAAGAGTAGACACAGTAGAGGATTACACGCAGCAAGAGGTATAAGACATAATACGGCAGTATCAACAGAAACCGGGAGAGGACCTCATAACTTGGCTCGTGCGGATGTACGATCAAGGAGGTCATAACGTGACATTAGATAGTCAGGATGCCATGAAATTCATACAGATCACTAGCGATCATGCCATACAACAGGTCCTGCGAATTGGACCTGGCCTGGCCGCTGATGGTATGTTGACGCAGGCATCGTTGTTGGTTCAATGTGCATACGGTGCCAGGGACAAATATCCCACAGAAGGGGATTGGCCCACTGAGGATAGGACATGGCATTCCATTAAGGAGGCCATCCAATTATTAAAGGAATTGGCTATGAAGCATGCAATATATAATGGACACCTGTATGCCCCATATCGCGAGCTATTAACCAATGCCATGAGAAACTATTTGATATGTGGGGCTCCCCGAGCATATAAGTCAGTAATCATGACGTTACTGATAAATCAGACAGGGAATCCCATTTATGAGGTAATGGATGCAATAAGACAAATAGGGGAGCTAGGGGAATGGGATGCCCCAGTAAAGCCTGATAAAGGCAGCGGGCCGCCCCCTCTTAGAGCCAATGCTCCTCCCCGACTGTCAAGGAAAGAGATGTTCACAGAACTCCTCAAAGCAGGGGTAAAGAAGGAACAAATAGATGGGATAGAAACTAAGGAAATGTGGAAGTTATATCAACAGCATGTGGGCAAAAGGATAAATGTGCAAAAGGAAAAGTCTGGTGACCTCATAACAGGTACCGCAGTCGCCCCTTCTGCCCCCACGCTAGATGATATACAAAGGGTTACCACAGGGGAAAGCAAAGAGACCAAGGAGATGCTGCAGCTGATATGTGATCAGTTGGAAAGTATAAAAAAGGATAGTAAAGAAGCAGCAACTAAGACCCGGTTATATCCTAGATTGCCTTTGCCTCTGGGATATGGTTACCAGGGAGGGATGAGAGAGAATCAGGTCCCCATGGCCCCGGCTAACACCCCAGAGGCCCAAGGACCTGAGTTGGATGTGCTATCTGTGGGTGATCTGGAAGAATTCTTCCAGAACCCATAGGAATCAGGTCAAACTCCCAGTATCAGGGCCGCCTATTTTGATCATCGCCCCCATGTGGAACTAGAGATCCACTGGAGCAAAAATAATGTACAATGTGAGCGGGCTTTGATTGATACGGGAGCGGAGGCCACACTGATACAGGGAAATCCACGGGCTTTCAAGGGGGAAAAGACAATAATTACCGGGCTGGGAGGGAAAACTATAGAGGCAACAAAAGCATGGGTAGATTTAAAGATAGGGCATCTTCCTAAACGGCGATGTTCTGTTTTAATCATACCCATCCCAGAGTACATAATTGGCATTGATGTGCTAAAGGGAGAAACATTGCGGTTAGAGGATGGAATGTACAGCTTTGGGGTAAGGCCTTATGTGTCCATCAAAACCGTTACTGTAGGAAAATTGTTGATGCCCCCCATACAGGTCCCAGTGGCCTTGAAGAGGGTATACATTCGACAATACCGAATACCGGGAGGGCATAAAGAGATAGGTGACACCATCAAAGATCTAATAGCTGCAGGGGTGGTGAGACCTATCACCACATCTTGGAATAATCCCGTTTGGCCGGTCAAGAAAAGTGATGGGACCTGGCGTATGACTGTGGATTATAGGGAGTTAAATAGTAATACTCCCCCATTAACTGCAGCAGTACCAGATATGGTTACGCTGATAGAAAATATACAGCGTCACCCTGGAAATATGTATGCGGTCATTGACCTGGCAAATGCCTTCTATACAATACCTATAGAGGAGCAGTGCCAAGAGCAATTCGCATACACCTGGCAGGGATGGCAATTCACGTTCACGCGCCTCCCAATGGGCTATGTCCATAGCCCCACAATCTGCCACAGGATTGTGGCAGAACACATGGAGGAAGTTACTCTGACCCCCAACGTGCAGGTCACACATTATATAGATGATATAATGATACAGGGACCTGATGAGCAAGTAGTGCAACAAGTGTTAGAACAGGTGATAACCCACTTAAAGAGGAAGGGGTGGGAAATCAACCCTGCCAAAATACAAGGGCCAGGAACCTCAGTACGATTCCTGGGTATACAGTGGACAAATGGCCGTAGGGAAATAACCCCTAAAGCCAAGCAGAAAATAGTGGAATTTACATCCCCTAAAACCAAAAAGGAAGCCCAGCGCTTTATTGGGTTATTTGGCTTTTGGCGGCAGCATATACCCCACCTGAGCCAAATACTAGCCCCCATCTACAAGGTTACCAGGAAAAAGTATAGCTTTGAGTGGGGGTCTAAGGAGGAGTTGGCTTTTGAAACTGCAAAACAGGCCATCCAAATGGCGATGGATCTGTGGCCAGTAAAGGAAGGGCCAATAGATTTAAATGTGTCTGTCCACAAGGAACATGCTAATTGGAGCCTTTGGCAGAAACAAGGGAGAGGGAAAGTCCCCCTTGGTTTCTGGACTAGGAAATTGCCTGAGGCCGGTGACCGATACACGCCCTTTGAGCGCCAGTTATGTGCTTGCTACTGGGCTTTAGTAGAAACAGAGGAGCTAACGTTAGGGCATGATGTATTCTTGAGGCCTGAGATTCCCATAATGAACTGGGTAATGGGCAGTCCTAAGACCCATAAGATTGGACATGCTCAGGAATCAAGCATCATAAAATGGAAATGGTACATACAGAACAGGGCAAAGACAGGTCCCAAAGGGGTTGCCGCACTGCATGAAAAGGTTGCTGAGCAACCCCTCCAGGGGACAGCCCCCATTCAGGAGACACCAACAGAGGAGTCTCTAGTAAAATGGGGTGTGCCATATGATCAACTGTCAGAAGAACAGCAAGCCCATGCTTGGTTCACTGACGGATCAGCAAAATATGTGGGTTCACAGAGGAGTTGGAAAGCAGTAGCCTACAATCCTGTGACCAAACAGATGCTGGTGTCTACAGGGAAAAATGAAAGTAGCCAATACGCTGAGTTAGTTGCTGTCCATCAGGCCATAGCCTGTGAACAGGGCGAATGCCACGTATACACCGACTCATGGTCAGTGGCAAATGGGCTAGCCACCTGGCTCCCCACCTGGGAATGAAAAGACTACCAGATATACTCAAAGGAGGTGTGGGGGAAGCAGATATGGCAGGAACTCAGCAGACTGGTTAAGGAAAAGACAGTGACTATTTACCATGTAGATGCCCACACAAATCAGGATTCACTAGAACGGCTGTTCAATTCTATTGCAGATGAGGCAGCCAAAGTCTCCACTGTGGAAAGTGAGGAGGTGGATGAGGAGGCTGACAATAAGGGTGTGGCCCAGTGGGCCCACCAAAAAAGTGGACACCTTGGAGAGAGAGCGACTCATAGGTGGGCATTGCAAAGGGGTATCAAGCTATCTATGGAAGTAATAAAAACAGAGATAGCAAATTGTCCTGTATGTCAGCATGTCAGGAAGCGACAGATTCCTGGCATGGTGCAAGGACATATCAAAAGAGGCAAGCTGCCGGGCCAGATCTGGCAGATAGATTTCATAGGACCTCTTCCCTCCAGCAAAGGCTGCCAGTACGTGTGCACGGCTGTGGACACGTACTCAGGCTACCTCATAGCCCACCCATGTAAGCAAGCAACTCAGATAAACACCATTAAGACCCTAGAATTAATCACAAAATTCTATGGCACTCCATTGCAGATACAGAGTGATAATGGTACTCATTTTACAGGACACATGGTACAGGGATATAGTGCAGAAAGGTACATACAATGGATATACCATATACCCTATTATCCCCAAGCAGCAGGATTAATTGAGCGAATGAATGGTTTGCTAAAGCAGCAGTTAAAGAAGCTAGGGGATGGTACCTTGCAGAAGTGGAGGGACCATCTTGAGGAAGCAATTAATGTGTTAAATAACCGTCCTATTACAGAAAGTGAGACCCCACTGTCTAGGATGATAAGCAGACAGGAGTACACTGAGTGTCGAGATCAACATGCTGTGGTAAAGTGTTGGGAAACTAGCCCTGGGGGTTTAGCGCCCGATAAATTGCTCCCTCCTAGTGGCGGGATATACCTGACCATCCAGGACCAGGTAACAATATCCCCTGAGAGCTCCCAAACCATATCAACAGGGATAGGGGTCCAAATACCTGACAAACATGTGGGTTTCATAGTTCCAATGCCCTCTCTCATAGTCAGAGGTATTAGCATAGTGGAGAAAACGCTAGACCCTGGAAGAACTGGGGAAGTGAAGCTCACCCTCCTCAATAGAGGAAAGGAACAGGGAGACATGTCAGCATTAGAAGTAGTAGCAACGCTTATAGTTACTCCCACCTGCAACAGTGAGATAGCGGAACAGGAAACTGCAGACACTAGGGGAAGGGTGGGCATAGGGGCTAAGGTCTGGTTGAAACAAGAAAAGGGCCCCCCCGTGCCTGCAGAGGTGATAGCTAAGGGAGATGACAATGTGGTAATTGTGGTAAAGCAAGGGAGCAATGATTGGCTGCATGTGCCTGCGGGCAAGTGCTATTTACGGAATTAATTTGAAGTATGTTTCCTTCCTAGATTCTTGTTGGCATGGCTGCTATTGTAACCGGTGCTCTGTTGGGACTCCTTTTGGCTGCATGCGTAAGCCAAGCACTGATGAGCCAGAGGATGAAACGTGAGGTGTCCGGTGCCAGCTATCACACCTTCTATGAGGGAAGCATGACCGTTCCGTATTGCACAACATGGGCATCCTGCTCCATTCCATTCACCTTTGATGATGACGTAAAAAACATGAAAGGCGCCTGTCTGACCAAAAATGAATATGGAAATTGGATGCTCCTTACCAAGCGAGAAATGGTGGTATTTGAACTATCAGAAGAAGAGACAATTACCTGTGACATCCCTTCCTTCACTGTACATTGTGTAACTAAAGATTTTTGTTCTGCTGCAGTGACCAGGGAAGACTGTAAGGACTCTAAAAAGGATGAGAGCTGGACAATTGTTTTACCGGATGAGAACTTAATATTTGAATTGCAAGAAGGGGTTGGGTTAATTTGTGAAAATCCCAGTACGCCTTCCACTTCCCCAAAACTAACAGTGGGGATTCAGGAACGCATTTTAGGTTGTAAAACATCCACTGATACACAGGTTCGTGCTGTAATGTTAAACATATCATACACTGATGGGGAACCAGAGGGACTGACATATGTGTGTAAATATACAGGAAAGGAGTCATCTGAACCTCTTTTAATGTATATCAGGAGACCTGTAATGGATGGGAAATTATTAAACAACCGACACAAGGGAAAGAGGGACCATGCACGGCACCATCTAGGCTCCCTGCATGCCTCCTCATGGGAACTTGATAATACCTTTGTAAAAACTGCCAAAGATGTGTTTAATGTGACAAATTTTCAGGGACCATGTTGGGTATGTGGGTTTGTGCCTCACGGGCAGACTAGGGGTTACCCTTATCTAGGTGTACCTTTAACCATGAGTATGCTTGCCGATATGATTGGGAATAAGACTGTGTGGAATTTTACAGGTCTTAACACACCAGGTAGGGATGACTTGCTGGATAAGTTGCATCTAGCTAATAATGTGACTACAGGTGCTATTATGTTTCAAAATCTAGATGGGGATATATATAGTACTAATAACCTAACCCAGCTACCTGACATGATAATGTTAATGTATAACATAGGACGGCTAGTTAAAAATAGGACAGGGGTATTCAACATTAAACTGAAATTCTATGACTTTTCATATTTGACATATGCCCATGAGAAATGGAAGACTAAGTTTGGTGAGCCCAGAGACCTTATTAAAGACTGGTACCAACTCAATAGGGAAACACTAGCAGGTAACACACGGACTAAGGATGGGAGGAAGCGACTGAATAGGATATGTCCTCCTTTTGTTAAACTGCCAGTGGGATATTATTGGTTGTGTGGGAGGTGGGCAGTAAAGGTAATACCTTGCACCCATTATGGCCCATGCTTTTTAGGATATATATTCCCTGCTTTTAACATAACCACCACGCTTCCACAAATTACACAATGGAGTTAAAATTAGTGAAGGTATGCGCCTGCTTGCAACATTTGTCCCTCATTATGGGGCTGCTACAGCCCTCACTAGATTAAATACGCTAGCTGATTTAGTGGATGAAGCTTTTAATGTAACTAGAGATGCAATAGAGCTCTTAGCATTAGAACAGGAACAAATTAGGATGGTGGCATTGCAGAATAGAATGGCTCTAGACTATCTCCTAGCTGCAGAAGGAGGAGTTTGCCAAAGAATCCACCAGCAATGCTGTGTGTACATAGAAGACAATACAGGTAAAATCAAACATGACCTACACAGACTAGAAGAAGTGCAAAAGCACATACGTGAGGTACATGATGATTCATTTAGCAAATGGCTTAAAGACTTTGACTGGACTTTTGGACTGGGGGGATGGCTTGGAAGCTTAGGCAAAACTATAGTTAAATGGCTATTAATAAGTCTGGCTTGCTTGTGTGGGATATTCATTATAGTAAAAATGTTTGGATGTTTCTGTAATACATTAGGTAGGATGTGTTTTAAACCAAAAGACAATATTACTTGAGTGTTTTAAGTATTAAGGTATGTGTTTAGAAACAAGCAAGGTGTCACATGACCAAGGGGTGGAATGTAAGGAAAGTGGTTGCAGTAATTGCTCATATAACACTTGCTTAAACTTGTGAGACTTTGCCTTTAAGAGAGTGTGAGCATAAGACACTTGCACTAACTGGTGTGACTTTGCCTTTAAGAGAGTGTGCCTTTAACAGAGTAAAAGACATTAATTGCTTCAAGTAGATGACACTGAATTTTGCTAAGTCATGCTACAAGTGGTAAACAACCGATGGATGCTGATGATAAGAAGTCAAAACCCAGACAGAACAAGGGTGTAACCTTGGCAGGGGTCACTTACTGACATTAAGGAACACATTGGTATAGGGGCTAATGCCATGGTAATATTGTTAATTATTATTAGGTGCAATAGGCTAAGTAATATTAATTGCAATAGGCTAAGTAATAAAGCCATTATTGATGTTTAGCTATTAATTATATCTATGGAAAGATTGTTAAAACTATTATTGATGTATTTGACAAAAGTAACTGCATAAGACCACATAATTAATGTTAGGCAGAAAAACATGTTTGTTTGAAACTGAAGATGACGGCATCGCAGTTTAGTAATACGTCAGAGATAGTACCTGGGCATGCCCTGATAAGCTTGGTTGAGGCTAAGACAGACTGGCCAGATGTCTTGGGCCACGGCCAACCTCAGAGGGTGCGGTCTCAGGATCTGTGGAGTTGCGCCAAAACTGTTACACAAGTGAACAGTATAAAGAGGGGTACATCTGGGCAATCGGATCAATTGTCATGTCTGATGTCTGATGTCTGAGTCAGTCTGAGAGTCTGAGTGTCTGTGTATTTGTGGTGTGTGTATTGGAGTGTATTTTTGGGACCCGTGGATGGACGCATCTTCGGTGTTGTTTTTTCCCGCTGATCGCCTGTTTTTCTCCTGGTCCAAAGATTGCCCAGATGTCCCCTCCCATTGCGCCCCAGAAGCGGCAGGATAGGATGATGCAAACAGAGATCACGGTGATGTATTAATTTGTTTGTTTAAAACTAGCTAGACTTGTTTTAGGGGTAATACAACATAAGATTGTTATCAGTCGTTGCGCAGGCAACTAAATGTAACTGAAAACTGTATAGATAGTTGTATCTAGAATTGTTTATATAAGCATTGCAATTGCATAGAGTGTTATAAGTATGAATAGTGGTTTGTGGTATTTTGTTTCCATGATTATGTTGCAGAATAAACCATCATTGTTATTATAAGATTGTGAAAACCTGTGTAATGTGTCAGTCATTTCCTTGCTGAAAAGTGATATATGATAACATCATATCCTGAAAAAAGAATCACATAACATCTTTCATGTAAGTGGCAAAAGTCCATGAGCTAGTGACGTATGGGATATAATACCTAGGGTTTGGAAGTCCACGAGTCACTAGACAGGGAGGGATAAAATAACAACAGCTAAATCCACTGAGAAATGAAATCCAAAAAAATTATTGTTTCTTTAAAAATTTCAAAAAAACTCAAATCAAAGGCACTAGAATCAAACTGAGACAACTGCCTGAAGAACCTTTCTACTAAAGGCTGATTCTGAAGAAGCAAACACATAACAATTGTAAAATTGAGTAAAGGCATGCAATGAAGACCAAGTGGCTGTTTTGCAAATTTGATCAACTGAAGCTTCATTCTTGAAAGCCCATGAAGTGGCAACTGATCTAGTAGAATGAGCTGTAATTCTCTGAGGCGGAGACTGCCCCACCTCCAAATAACCTTTGTAAATCAAAAGTTTCAACCAAGATACCAGATAAATAGCAGAGACTTTCTGACCTTTCCTGGAGTCAGAAAAAATAACAAATAGACTAGAAGTCTTTCTGAAATCTTTAGTAGCCTCAACATAATATTTCAAAGCTCTTACCACATCCAAAGAATGTAAAGACCTTTCAAGAGTATTCTTAGGATAAGGACACAAAGAAGGAACAACAATTTCCCTATTGATGTTGTTAGAAATCACAAGTTTAGGTAAAAATTTAGATGAAGTCCGCAAAACAGATTTATCTTGATGGAAAGTCAGATAAGGAGACTCACAAGAGAGAGCAGACAATTCAGAAACTCTTCTAGCAGAAGAGATAGCCAAAAGAAATAACACTTTTCAAGAAAGTAATTTAATATCTAGAGAATGCATAGGCTCAAAGGAGGAGCCTGTAAATCTTCAAAACCAAATTGAGACTCCAAGGTGGAGTAATAGATTTAATAACAGGTTTGATGCAAATCAAAGCCTGAACAAAACAGTGAATATCAGGAAGCTTAGCAATATTTCTATGAAATAAGACAGAAAGAGCAGCAATTGTCCTTTCAAAGTATTTGCAGACAACCCTTTATCCAAACCATCCTGAAGAAACTGTAAAATCCTAGGAATTCTGAAAGAATGCCAAGAATAATTATGAGTGGAACACCATGAAATATAGGTTTTCCAAACCCAATGATACATTTTCCTTGAAACAGACTTACGAGCCTGTATCATAGTGCTTATCACTAAGTCAAAGAAACCTCTATGACTAAGTACTAAGCTTTCAATTTCCATGCCTTCAAATGTAGAGATTTGAGATCCTGATGGAAAAACAGCGCTTGAGACAGAAGGTCTGGCTTTAAAGGAATTGGCCAAGTCTCGCAACTGGACATCCGGACAAGATCCGCATACCAAAACCTGTGAGGCCATGCTGGTGCTATCAGAAATACATGCGATTGTTCCATTAGGATCCTGGAGATCACCCTTGGAAGAAGAACCAGAGGCAAAAAAATATAAGCTGGTTGGTAAAACCAAAGAACTGTTAAGGCATCCACCATCTCTGCCTGAGGATCCCTGGACCTGGAAAGGTATCTGGGAAGCTTTTTGTTTAGACGAGAGGCCATCAGATCTATTTCTGGAAGACCCCAAGATGAAAAAACACATCTGGATAGAGAGAGACTACTCCCCTGGATGTAAAGTCTGATGGCTGATATAATCCGCTTCCCAATTGTCTACACCTGGGATATGAATCACAGAAATTTGACAAGAGTTGGATTCCGCCCAAGAAAGTATCCAAAATAATTCCTTCATTGCTGAAGGACTGTGAGTCCCTCCTTGATGATTGACATATGCCACTGTTGTGATATTGTCTGTTTGAAAACAAATGTAAAGTTCTCTCTTCAATAGAGGCCACACCTGAAGAGCCCTGAAAATAGCACAGAGTTCTAAAATATTGATTGGTAACCTCGCCTCTTGAGGTTTCCAAACCCCTTGTGCTGCCAGAGACCCCCAGACAGCTCCCCAACCTGTAAGACTTGCGTCTGTTGTGATCACAGTCCAGGTAGGATGAACAAATGAGGCCCCTTGAACAATAAGGTGATGGTCTAACTACCAATTCAGAGAGAGTTGAGTGTTGGGACTTAAGTATATTAGTTGTGATATCTGAGTATAATCCCTGCACTATTGGTGCAACATGCAAAATTGTAGGGGCCTCATATGAAAATGAGCAAAGGAGATCACGTCCAATGCTGCAGTCATGAGACCTAAAACTTCCATGCACATAGCCACTGAAGGGAATGATCGAGACTGGAGGTTTAGACAAGCTAAAACTAACTTCATTTGTCTCTTGTCTGTCAGAGAAAGAGTCATGGACATTGAATCTATCTGGAAACCTAAAAAGGTGACCCTTGTCTGAGGAATCAAGAAACTCTTTTGTAAATTGATCCTCCAACCATGTTTTTTGAAGAAACCACACTAGTTGTTTCGTGTGAGATTCTGCTAAATGAAAAGATGGAGCTAGTACCAAGATATTGTCTAAATAAGGAAACACCGCAATACCCTACTCTCTGATTACAGATATAAGGGCACCGAGAACCTTTGAAAAGATTCTCAGAGCTGTTGCTAGGCCATGCGGAAGAGCGACAAATTGGTAATGCTTGTCTAGAAAAGAAAATCTCAGAAAACGATAGTGTTCTGGATGAATTGGAATGTAAAGATAAGCATCCTGTAAGTCTATTGTGGACATGAAATGACCTTTATGAACAAAAGGCAGAATAGTCCTTATATTCACCATCTTGAAAGTTGGGACTCTTACAAAACGATTTAAAAATTTCATATCCAGAATTGGTCTATACGAATCTTCTTTCTTTGGGACAATGAATAGATTTGAATAAAAACCCAAACCCCGTTCCAGCAGAGGAAATGGAACAATCACCCCTGAAAGCTCTAGGTCTGAAACACATTTCCGAAAAGCCTGAGCTTTCACAGGGTTTGTTGGAACATAAGAAAGAATCTTCCCATGGGAGGTCTTATTCTGAAAACTATTCGATACCCTTGAGAAACAATATCGTGAATCCACTGATTTTGAACAGAATCTGTCCAAATGTCTTGAAATAATTTCAATCTGCCCCCACCAGTTGAACTGGTTTGAAGGCCGCACCTTCATGCAGTCTTAGGGGCTGGATTTGGTTTTTTATAAGGCTTGGATTTATTCCAATGGTCTCCAATTAGAGCCAGAGGCCTTAGGGGAAGGAGAGGTCTTTTGTTCTCTATTCTCATGAAAGGAACGAAAACGATTGGGAGCTTTAAATTTACCCTTAAATTTCTTATCTTGGGGCAGAAAAACTCCCTTTCCCCCGGTGATAGAGGAGATAATAGAATCCAATTGAGAACCAACTAAATTACTACAATGAAATGATAAAAATAGTAATCTAGATTTAGACACCATATCAGCATTTAAGCCATAAAGCTCTTCTAGTAAGAATAGCTAAATACATAGATTTAATATCACTCTTAATGACATCAAATATAGCATCACAAATGAAATGATTAGCATGATGAAGTAAAAGAACAATGCTAGACAATTCCCTATCTGATAACTGTTGAGCTAAACTGTCCAACCAAAAAATTGAAGCAGCAGAAACATCAGCCATAGAAATGGCAGGTCTAAGAATATAGCCAGTATGTAAATATGCTTTTCTAAGATAGGAGTCAATCTTCCTATCTAAAGGATTCTTAAAGGAAGTACTATCTTCCATAGGAATAGTAGTACGTCTGGCAAGAGTAGAAATAGCCCCATCAACCTTAGGGACTTTTCCCCAAAACTCTAAATTAGCCCCAGGTAAAGGATATAGCTTTTTAAACCTAGAAGAAGGGTTAAAAGAAGCACCAAGTTTAGACCATTCCTTATTAAACATATGAGAGATAGCAATCAAAAGAGAGAGAACAGCACTCCATGAGATAGAACAGAAGCGAGAATAACTTCCATGCATGTTCATTTTTATTGTAACTCCTCAGGGTGCACATTCTTTTTGCACACTATGCCCCTTCACAGAGATAAAATATCCAGTAGCATATCAGTCTGACCCTGCCCAAAGACAGTCCAGCGCCGAAATACCAGGCAATTCTTCTCTGAACAAGGGAAGCAACAACCCCAGACGATCGTTTCGGCCTCCGATGGGCCTCGTCAGTGAGGTGCAGTTGTATCTCTCTAAGGGAAAGTGTGTATGGAGTCCACGTCTGGTTTCCCCATTACTCTTAGGGTGACCCAAGAGCAATTTGCATAAAAATCAAAAGAGAGAGAACAGCACTCCATGAGATAGAACAGAAGCTAGAATAACTTCCATGCCTGTTCATTTTTATTGTAACTTCTCAGGGTGCACGTTCTTTTTGCACACTATGCCCCTTCACAGAAAAAAAATATCCTGTAGCATATTAGTCTGACCCTGCCCAAAGACAGTCCAGCGCCAAAATACCAGGCAATTCTTCTCTGAACAAGGGAAGCAACAACACCAGATGATCATTTTGGCCTCCTATGGGCCTCGTCAGTGAGGTGCAGTTGTATCTCTCTAAGGGCAAGTGTGCATGGAGTCCACATCTCGTTTCCCCATTACTCTTAGGGTGACCCAAGAGCAATTTGCATAAAAATCAACAGCACTCCATGAGATAGAACAGAAGCTAGAATAACTCCATGCCTGTTCATTTTTATTTTAACTCAGGGTGCACGTTCTTGAGAGATAGCATCTGGAATAGGAAACACTTCAGGAGTAACCTCAGAAGTTTTAAAAACAGAATTCAAACGTTTGCTATTCTTGTTATCAAGAGGACTAGATTCCTCAATACCCAAAGTAAGCAATACTTCCTTTAATAAAGAACGAATATATTCAATCTTAAAAAGAAAGGTTGATTTATCAAATTCAGTCTCTGAAGTAGGATCCTCTGAGTCAGAGAAATCCTCATCAGCAGAAGATACTTCAGTATGCTGTTGATCAATACAAACGTCATCAGATTTATGAGAAGCTAGGAGAGACCTTTTACGTTTATTTGAAGACGGAATAGCAGTCATAGGGGGATATTTAGCAAAGCCCCAATTATGCTGCATTCGCTGGCACCAATACGCTTGCCTAACAAAGTCTAACATCAAAGCCGCGGCCCTGAATACGATCTCCATATTTATAAAAAAAGTCAGACAAAATGCCGCCCACCAAGTATGGGGCGATAAGCATTACCTGTAGAATTAAAAGAAACTAATTCTAAACTATTAATTAAACTACCCTAACTATTATACTTGCGGTTGACGGCTTGATAAATATCCACAATAGTTCTCTATGGCTGCAACAATATAACCTTTTATATGTACAGGAATATTGTGTACATTAGACTGTGAAGGTTTAATAGTAGATGTATTTTTACTTATAGAAACATTATCAGCATGTAATAATTTTTCATAACAAGTGCCACATATTTGAGCTGAAGAAGTAAGATCAGCTAATGTACAACATACACACTTAGCTTTGGTAGAATTGTGTTCAGGCAGATTGGTTCCCACAGTAACATCAGAGGCAGGATCAGTTTGAGACATCTTGCAAAATGTAACAAAAAATAAAAAATAACATTTAAACAAAATATCCAATTTCCTAAAAAGCAAGCAACCTAGCCCTCTATGAATCAAATGAGAGCAGAGAGCAAAAGCGGGAGAGAAAAGAATGGCGCAAATGCAGAGAAAAAAGCTTTTGCAATAAAAAGTTACATTCTGCGTCATTGCGAGCCTAAGCAAGAAAATTAAAAAAAAAAAGCCAGACTCCAAGTTACAACTAACTGGAACCCCAGGTAAACCTAAAAACTCCCATAAACATAATTTCCATGCTGAAACTGTTAGACTGCAAAGGGAAATACATAGACCTGACTCATTGCAAATATATACAATATACATTTAAAACTTTATAAGATAAAGTGCCAAACATAGCTGAGAGTGTCTTAAAAAATGATATATACTTACCAGAAGACACCCATCCACATATAGCAGACAGCCAAACCAGTACTGAAACATATTAGCAGAGGTAATGGTAGAGGATTATAATGTCAATCTGTAAAAGGAAGCAGCAGATGAATCCCTGCAACTGATTTACAGAGAGCCTTAGAATAGATTTCCCATAGGTGAAAACATGGCATCATCAGGCAAAACTCCCTTCACATCCCTCAGACAAACACTGTACTTTGAGAGGAACTGGGCTTCAAAATACTTAGAACCGCCTATCACAGAAGAAAATGAAGCACCACTTGCTTCACCACCTCCATGAGAGGCAAAGTTTGTAAAACTAAGGTATGAGTGAGGAGGGAGGTGTATTTATAGGCATTTTGAGGTTTGAGAAACTTTGCCCCCTCCTGATAGGAATGTATAACTTTACCCTCAAAATACTGCCTAGTGCAGTTATTTTTTTTTTTTATTCTTTTTATTGAAAGAATTTTCATTACAATACCAAGACAAAGTTTTAGTTGGATTATAAACAGCATATACAGTATAGTACATGAAAATTCCAACTCTCCGTATTCAGCATTGCACCAGCAGCTCACAGAGCTGCTGGTGCAACGCCACCCCCTGCAGACTCACGGCCAATGGGCCGCCAGCAGGGAGGTGTCAATCAACCCGATTTATACCCGATCAGGTTGAATTCCGGCGATTCCTGTCCGCCTGCTCAGAGCAGGCGGACAGGGTTATGGAGCAGCGGTCTTTAGACTGCTGCTTCATAACTGCTGTTTCTGGCAGAAACAGGCCAGAAACAGCAGTTACGGAGCTTGATAAATGGGCCCCAATATATAGTTGCCATTTATTAAGAAAACCTCTCAATCTATTTGGGTAATCCATTTTAGTATCCCATTGTTCTATCCAAAGCTGTCTCATTGTTGGTGCAGTTCTAACTGTCCATAATTCTAATATAAATTTACGTGCCAGTAAAATAATCACTATTAGTAGTTTCTGTCTTTTATCTGTTTTTTTATCCCATTGAAATAAACAAATTTGAGACAGCCCCAACAAGACATCAATTCTGAGCTGTTGTTTAACCCAATATTGTACTGTGCACCAGAAGTATTTAATCTTTGGACATGAGTGAAAATGATGTGTATAGTCTGCATTTTTCCATAGACATTTGACACATCTATTAATACAATCATGTTTCCATTTTACTAACCTATGCAGGGTTATATAATCATAGTGTAACATCCTCAATTGAGATTCTCTAAGAGGAATAGAAAGTGTTGTTTTTTTAACCTGATTTAAACTATTTGCGCCGGGGTTATATTCTCTGCAACATACATAATGAATCCTTAGCAAAGTCCATTTGTGATTGATTAAAAATCAAAATATCCCAAAAGGACGGGTCTTCTCTTATTAAACCCATAATATAATGCTTTGTTTGTAAATATGCATAAAAATGAGCATGGTGGTAACTCAAATCGATCTTGCAGACCCTGAAAAGACTGCATCTCTTTATTTAGAGGGTCTATACAATCACCAATAACCCTTAATCCTTTCCTCTTCCAAAGTTAAAAAGGGGCTAGTGTCTATGCCAGCATACTAAATTAAAGAGGAGAGGAGACAAAGGGCATCCTTGCCTCGTTCCTCTATGCAGATTTACTCCTGGGGAGAAGATCCCATTTATCAAAATATAGGCAAGGAATTTAATAGACTTAATTACCTCCACTGAATGACATTTGCCCAGTAATATAGCAACACCCCTTGTGGCCCTAGTATAAGAAGAGAATACTACTGATCCAACCCAGTCCCTGCGTAATTTTTCATGCTCTTGATCAGAGGTGTGTCTCTTGTAGAAAAGCCACATCTGTTGTTTTTTTGTTTTTTTTTCCAAACAAGCTTTATTGATAATGATATAGCATTAGACAATACACATAATCTGAAAACAATAAGGTTTCAAACATATTATAAAATAGTAAGGTTATACATTAACCATTTGTCTCATTATCTTTCAAAGATATAATCTCAATAAGCTTGCAGTCCTTTTTTTCTTTTTTTCCCCCCAAAACAAATTAACAAAATAGATGAACATAGTAACATCATATCATATCTGAGGTAACCATATCTCTGGTTTAACATATGGGTTGTTAGTTTAGAGTAATAAGAAATAATCAGATAACTTTGTGAGGTACATTCACAATTAATTATGCAACTGATATGGGGAGTGTGTTTGTGGAGTGGGTATAGTCATCCCAATAAAAAGCCGTAGCACAGTAAAAATCTAACCGGTTGGTTTTTTGGTAGTGGTATCTTTCCAAAGACAGAAGAGAAGTTACATTCTGTCTCAAACTTTTTATTTTAGGTATCAACTGTTTCTTCCATAGCCTTGATTAGCGCCACTGATCATTATGATTAATAGTGTTGATCTATATTTGCATTTAATTTTAGGTGGTTTATTAAACAATAGGGTCAGAGGATCATATGGGATCTTGTGTGATAAGGCTTTCTCAATTTCTTTGTGTACTTCCTGCCAGTAAGGCTGTAGCATAGGACAGTCCCACCAAATGTGGAACAAGGTACCAATCTGGTTACAGGCTCTCCAGCATGAAGGATCTGATTGCTTATAAATTTTAGCCAATCTGCTTGGGTTGAGATACCATTGGCCTAGTATTTTCATGTTGGTCTCTGTTATGCTCATTGATGAAGGTGATTTACCCATTTGTTTAAAGATAGTGTTCCAAGTCTCAAGCGGGATATTGAAGCCTAATTCTATTTCCCACATCTTGGTATACGAGGGAAGTTTTCTGGAGTGGATGCCTATTAATATTTTATATATTTGCAGAAAATAGAAGACAGAAGCTCCACATGGCCCAATATTGTAGGAAATATTTGGATTGAGATAGGTGTAAGGATTGCACTCACATGAGATATGTCACCCCTAGTGGTGTAGATGAAGCGGTCTGGGATCACAAACAGTCACCCAGAAGACTGACCTCCAGTGGATGTGTGGTATTCTGTAGAAAACAATACAAAGCACAAGAGAGTGCCAATATGGCCTAGTATTGCTAGGACAAATGTGTTGTAGTAATAAATATATGAAAAGCACTCACATTTGTTAAAGCACCTCCCTTAGTGCTATAGGGGCAGACTGGGATCAATCTGGTCACCCAGTAGACTTGATCAATGGCATCCAGGAACTCTCAGGGGTCCATAGACAGATGTGAGGAGTAGATGGTATAGCAAAAAGCAGGCAGCAAGTGGTAAGTAAAATAACGTACTTTATTTAAAAGAGTAAAACTTATGCAACGCGTTTCTCAGCCACCAGTGGCTGTTTCATAGGCACTCTTTTGTGCTTTCTATTGTTTTCTACAGAATACCACACATCCACTGGAGGTCAGTCTTCTGGGTGACTGTTTGTGATCCCAGACCGTTTCATCTACACCACTAGGGGTGACATATCTCATGTGAGTGTAATCCTTACACCTATCTCAATCCAAATATTTCCTACAATATTGGGCCATATGGCGCTTCTGTCTTCTATTTTCTGCAGATTGCTGATTTTGGGTCGTGGCCTTGATCCTCTACAGACAGCTGCCTGATTGTGTCCTCTCATCTACCTATACTGAAACTTACTACAGTTTATTTAAAGACTTTATAAGTTCTATTATCTAGTTTGTATCTTTGGAATTCATGTAATTTTGAAACTTTGGATATACATTGTCTCTAGTGATTTAATACCATAATTTTGTAGACTGATACCATTATATCATTGTTATACACTTTTTTTTTTTTTGTAAAATATTTTTTATTTATTTTCAGAAAATAAAAACTTATAACAAGACATAGGTATTTCATTTATGCATTTTTCAGTGATAGAAACCTACTCATTGTCAAAAACAGTAAACATATATAAACTAAAAACAACAATCGCAGTTGCTGTATTCCTCAATCGTCATTATGTCTTTTACCAAAGGACACCGGTTCTTTTTCTTTTATTAATCATCTTTTATCATTGTAACCATAACTTTTACCTTTGTTATATTGAGTCGACATCATACCACTCTATCTGGTGGGCTAAAAGGATATTAGAGAGAGAAAAAGGAAAGGAGGGTAGTAAGTAGGGGGGGGGGGGAAGGGCAGGAGGGAATCAATCTATTCTCTACTCAATCAAAAAAAAGGCTTGTTTCTCCCCTCTAGGTATTGAAATGTTTTTGTTTAATTGTCTCCCAATAAAATTTTATATCTAAGAATGTCTCTAGTCTTTGGGTTCTAAAATAACCGTATTCTTCTAGTATTAGTGTTTCCTCAAAGTGGTGTAGCCATTCAGTCATTGTAGGGGTTGTAGGGTTTTTCCAGTTTCGGGCTATGGTTGTTTTAGCTGAGTTAAGAATAAATTGGAGTAGGCGTTGGCGAATTCGGCACATTTTTGGAATAGGTAAGTTCAAGAGGACCATAGTTGGTTTCAGTGTAAAGGTAGGGGTAAATAAATGCTTTAATAAGGATTCAAGTTGGTCCCAGAATGTACGAATTTTTGGGCAGTTCCACCAAATATGTGACATTGATCCCTTTAGACCGCACCGTCTCCAACATCTATCAGACGCAGTAGGGTATATGCTTCTCAGGCGTGATGGGGTAAGATACCACCTTGCTAGAATTTTATAATTTAATTCTATGATTTTTGCTGATGTGGAAGAAGTTTTGGTTGACTGAAAAATTCGTGTCCATGTGGCATTATCTAAGTCTATGTCTAGCTCTTTGTGCCAATTGTGTGTATATGAAGGCAACTCTGGACCCGAGCCTTTAAGCACTATGTGTTTTGCTATAGTTAGTGTGTGTCTAAGAGCTCCCTCGGCTAGACATTGTGTTTCAAAAGAAGTCAACGGTCTCGTCCAGTCTTGTTTGTGTTCAGATGTCTCTATCAAATGTATCAGTTGCTTATATTTTAGCCATTGTGAGAAAGCTCCGTTTAAGTACCCTGCTAGGTCATTCCTCTGTTTGACTTTAGTGTTAATTAACAGGTTGTGTATCTGAGTTGTGTAACCTATCTCAAGTCTGTTTGGCATAGCTTTTGTGTATTCTAGACCCCCCAAGAATTCTGCATTTGGTGAAATTGGAGACATTGGTGAGCGTGGAGTGGAGATATGTCTGTATCGTGAAATCAATTTATCCCATACAGAGAATACATTTTCAAATTGCGGGTATCTGATAGCAGGGTCGGGTCTGTGCGTCTTAGGGATCCAACATAGTGCCCCCACATTTGGAGCTTTTAAGATATGAGAGTCTATGGTTACCCAAGCTTTAGTCATCGTGTTCCTATGCCAGTCTAGTATTCGTTGGAGTGCTATAGCTTTGTAATATGTGTCTAGGCATGGGAGGCCTAATCCTCCTTCAGCTTGAGGTTTGTATAGTGTATTTCTTTTTATTCTAGGTTTTATTGTTCCCCAGATGTATTTATTAAGTATACCCTGCCATCTATTAAGAAAAGGTGTGGGGAGTTTAATCGGAATAGCTTGCATGACATACAAAATTCTCGGGAGGGTTGTCATCTTCAGTGTTTGGACCCTACCTAGCCAGGAGAAGGGCCCCCTTTTCCAAGAGTCTAAGTCTTGGGTGGAGTTGAATAATTTGGAGTAATTCAATTTGAAGAGGAGTTTATTATTTGGGGTAAGATTTATTCCGAGATATTTTAATGCGTTTTTTTGTAATTTGTAGGGGCAGTAGGTCATCAGGGCGTTTAGATCTGACCTAGAGAGGTTAATATTTAGTAATTCGGATTTAGAATAATTTATAGAGAAATAGGAGAGTTTCCCAAACATGTCAAATTCCTCTGTGACTGCTCTTATGGAGGTATGTGGCGTGGTGAGGGACAGGAGGATGTCATCCGCGTAAAGTGATACTTTGTATTCATTATTTCCCAAAGAGATTCCTTTGATGTCTTTATTTTGTCTGATACGGGCCGCCAGGGTTTCTATACTAAGGACGAACAACAATGGGGACAGGGGGCAACCCTGTCGTGTGCCATTACCTATGCGGAATCCTTCTGAGAGCGTCCCATTGAGTCTGACTTTGGCCGTTGGAGAATTATATAATGCTCGAATTCTGTTGATAAGAAATGTCCCCAAAGCCAAATTTCTTGAGTGTGGCAAATAGGTAATCCCAATTTAACCTATCGAAAGCCTTTTCGGCATCTGTAGATAGGAGAATGGTATTTATCTTATTTAATTTGGAGTGTTCCATCAGTTGCAGTGCCCTAATGGTATTATCCCTAGCCTCCCGTCCCTCCACGAAACCCGTTTGATCCATGTGTATTAAAGAGGGGAGTATGGGACTCAGTCTGGTAGCTAGTATTTTTGCTAGAATTTTTAGGTCTGTATTTAATAATGAGATGGGTCTGTAGTCTGAAGGGGAGTCTAATGCTTTCCCTGGCTTTGGTATAACTGTAATATGTGCTTCTTTCATTAGGGTTGGGAGTTGGTTATTTTCATCTACCGTGTGATAAAGGGTTAGTAGTGGGTCCACTAATTCTTCTGTAAAGGTTTTATAATATTTGTTTGTTAGACCATCTGGGCCCGGACTCTTGCCCGAGGGCAGGTCTTTGATAGCCTTTATGATTTCCAAAGTCGTTATTGGCGAGTCCAGAGCCGTCTTTTGTTGTGGAGTGATCATGGGTAGGTCTACCGATTCTAAGTATGAGAGTATATTAGTAGGGGAGGGGTGTTCCTTTTCTTTTGATAAGTTGTATATCTGTTCATAGTATTTCTTAAAGGATTCTGCTATTTCTGGACTGTTATATTTCTTGTTTCCTTCACTGTCGTTAACATGATATATGTGATTTATAGCTGTTTTCTTTTTTAAAGCTTTAGCCAGTAAGGAACCCGCTTTATTACCCCCGTGGAAATAAATCTTTTTAAGGTAAAGTGCTTTCTTATGTGCTTCCCTTTGTAGGTGTGTGTTTAATGCAGACCTTGCTTTGGTGAGAGTTTCTAGAGATTCTAGATTGCTTGGGTTCAATTTATGTGTGTGTTCTGCTTCCTTGAGAAGCTGTGTTAATTTCCGATACTCTGCATTCCTATCCCTATTTTTCCTTGCTTTGTGTTGTATACAACAACCCCTAATAACCGCCTTATGAGCTTCCCATAGAATTCCGCTGTTTTTTACTGAATTGGAGTTTAGTTGAAAGTATTCCCTCATTTTTGTTTTTATGTCTTTGGTTATCTCTGGGTCATGAAGTAATGATTCGTCTACCCTCCAAAATGCCGCTCTTACAGGCTTATTGTGCCAATCTAAATCCATTGTAACCGATGCATGGTCTGTCCATGCTGCTGGGCTTATCTCTGTGTGTGTAGCGAGATGTATATGACTATGGTCAATAAGAAAATAGTCAAGTCTAGAAAAAGATTTTTGTGCATGTGAATAGTGGGTATAATCTTTTGTTAGGGGGTGTTGCAGTCTCCAGATGTCTACCATGTTGTTATGTCTAAAGCATTCTATTTCTGTTGGGGCCTTGACTAGTGAATGCATTTTCCTCTTCTTCATAGAAGAGCTATCTATTTGGGGGTCAAATGTAATATTGAGATCACCTCCAATTATAACTATACCTTTCCCTAGTTCTAATATTTTGTCATTTGCTTTCATTAAAAATTTTCCTCTGTCAGGAATTAGGTGCATATATGCACGCCAAAGTCACTAACGTGTTAAAAAGTAGCCCTATGAGTATGATAATCCTACCCTTATCGTCCTCGTATTTGTTTTGAAGGTGAAAGTGTATGTTCTTATGAAAAATAATTCCAACTCCAGCTGCCTTCTTGTTTGGGTGCGAATTAAAGAAACCAGTGGGGTATTCCCTGGATGTAAATCTGGGGGTATTTAACCTAGGAAAGTGCGACTCTTGAATGAATATAATATCTCCTTTTAATTTGTGGAAGTGTGCGAGTGCCACTGACCTCTTTGTAGGTGAGTTAAGGCCCTTACAATTTTGTGTTAGACATTTAATTTGACTTAGTGCCATCCTGGTTTGAATAAGGAATATGTATGATCTCTGTTAGTGCTTGCATGTTGGAAAGCGTCACATTTTAGTATGTAATACGTTGGTCCTACTAGTCTTCCACTACTGGCATCTCGTCTAGATAGGGAGTTGAGAAAGTAGAGTTTGGGAAAAAGTCCTTCTTTTATCTGTAAAGGATAGCTTAGCCACTTACCCAGTGAGTTGGTATGAGTCTTTATGCAGCTATTAAACTTTATATCAGCGACTGCAAAATATAGAACAACAATCTTAATAATAACAATCATGAACAAACATAACTTAAATAATCTCAAACATTCAACAACATAACTATACCTGGTCCTAGCCAAGTTTTTCCTTGACATAAGTGTCACTATATATTTCGGGGGTACCTTAAGTTCAAGTATTAGAGTACTTGATTTATATAACTGGGGGTTTCATTGTATTGAATTGAAGTAGTTAATATATTTTAATCATTCTTTCATTCCTGTGTTCTATACAATTTTAGCATAAACATTTCCTATATTTCTTGTTGGTATTCTTAATTTATTATGGTAGCTAAGAACCCAGGTTCACATTACAGGAGTTGAAATCTTGAATATTAATTCTTTAGGTAGTAAATGATGCGAATCTCTAATATATATATAAACATATTTAAGGGAATATTGGAGCATCTTTAACTATACATATTACCAGTCCCTTTTCAGTCTTATTTCTTTGTACAATCTTCTGGTTTTCTAATATCCTTCAATTCTCCTCTGCTGGATGTGGGAGAGTCGGTGTATTTCTTTGTCTTTTACGGGTCACTGTTTGCCAGTGAGAGCGTTGTGGTTGTGGAGCGTCCGGTGTATAGTTCTTTGTTGATGTCATTTTCTCCCGTAGGCGAGGCATTGTGGGAGAGGGTATCTGCAATGTTCTGCAAAATTCTTTTAGGTCCTCAGGGCTTCTGTATGTTATAATCGTGTTGTCCTTATTTACTTTAAGGCAAAAGGGGTATCCCCACCTATAGGGAATTTTGTGTTCTCTTAAATGTTCCGTTAGGAATCTTGCCTCTCGCCGGTTAGCTAGGGTCATTGGGCTCAAATCTGCGTAGATCTGGATGGGTCTTCCTTCGAACAGGAGAGGGGTGATTTTTCTAGCTGCTTGAGCTATTATTTCTTTTTCCTGATATTTATGAAATTTTAGGATTATATCCCTGGGTGGTTCAGAGTCTTTTGGTCTGGGTCTCAGAGCCCTATGTGCTCTGTCTAATTGATATTGAGTTGTAGCGGGGTCATTAGTTAGGTGCTGGAACAGTTTCTGTAGATAGTGTGGAATTGTGTCCCCTGTCACTGACTCAGGAACACCACGAATCCGTAGGTTTTGCCGTCTGCCCCTATTATCTAAATCTTCTAGTTGGCTTTTGAGTTGCTGTATCTGAATATCTTGTAATGAGAGGCATCTGGAATGCCCATCTACTATGTTAGTTACATCATTAGTTTGTTCTTCAATATATTCAAACTTTTCATTAAGTTCTGTAATATATTTTTTGACTTCTGCTAGGCCATCTTTTAGAATTTTCCCAACCTGCATCAATAGTGTATTAAAGTCCTCCTTAGAAGCAAGTGAGGTGAGGTCTGCTCTAGTGAGTGGCGCTTCACTTTCTTTTTCAAGAGTTAGGGGTTTTGAGGAGGTGGATTTTCCTCTTGGTCAGAATCCATCTCTTGTTCCTGCTCTTGTGAGGTGCTGAGAGCTTTAAAATATGTGTTCATTTTAGTTGCTGAAGCTGACACATGTTTGTTTGTCTTTTCTCCCTTATTTTGTTTTCTTGCAGCCATGCTGTACTGTTTTAACTCTGTTCTCTGCGCCTCTCAGTATCTCTATGTGATGCGCAGCTATTTTTCTTTAAGTAGTTAAGGCCTTATTACTCAGTCCCTCTTGTGAGTGTATATTGATAAGCCTGTTAGATTTCCCTCTAGAAGCTGTTCTTTGGTGTAGCGTGTAGAAAGCTTTAAACCCTGTGTTGCTTTGTTCATACAGTCATAGAGGTAGATTAGTAAGAGATGAAGGCTAAGTGTGATATGGCGTATGTGGCCGGGTTCACTTTCGGTTTGAATTTTGTGGTCTGCCTCCCCTTATTAAATATATGCGCTATTCGCGCCCTTTTACCTTGATCTGCTGTATTTTATAGTATGTTGCTTGCCGATCGATCGGGCTCCAGGTGCTGTCTCTTGTGAGTATTTTCTACTCCTTTCACTCTTCGATGCTGTATGTAGTGTTTAGCTTACTGGGAGTAGTAGCCAAGATCGAGGCCCAGACCGGGATTGAAGCGGCTGCTATTTCTAGTGATCTTCCGTGTGTAGATGCGGTCCGCTTCTTGTATAATGTCTCCAGCAGATGTGCTTATGTTAGGGGTGCTTTTTAGCTACTTCAAGCTGATTTTACATGCCACTAATTAGTCCCCAGTTAGATTTTGTCACGGAGCTCACGCTACATGCGACTGCTCATGGCGGCAGTCGACTCCGCCCCCCTTGTTATACACTTTTTATCACTGTTGTTATTACTGTTTTTATTGTTTACCATTATTATCTTAACCACTACTATATCCAATAAGGGCGCCCCCTATCACTATTATTTCAGCTCTAATATTTTATATATTGCTGAAAGTATTCCTTTCATGGGGGTTTTGGACCAGCATAATATTTCAAAGGGATACAGACTTCTGACTAGGACATGCTTATCCCTATTTTGTGTGATAAACTGAGACAGTTGCAAGTATTCAAACCATCTATTAAAGAAAGGGATGTTTCTGTCTGCTAAGGCTGCTTTTGTTAATAATGTCCCATGCTCTAGCACAGAATGACATGGCAAATAGGTAGATATGCTGTGTGCCCTATCCATCATCAAGTTTTGATGTGTGGGAAGCTCCAGATTATGTAACAAGGGTGTAAGTGGTGAAGGAATTGTTGAGATTCTTCTCTGTGTTCCTGTTAGGGTATCCCATGTAGCCAAAGTGTCCCAAATTAATGTCGGAGTGTGAGATGGGATATTCCTAAATTGCCTTTGCGTCCAACAGATGCCCCCTATGCTTTTTTTGTTTGCTAAATCGAGTTTTAGTTTTACCCATTCCTTACTTTGTGCATTCTTGCACCAATCTACAATTCTAATTAGTTATGTCGCTTGTTTGTAAAAGCTAAGGTTGGGGACTCCGAGCCCTCCTCTGTCACGACTTCTGTATACCGTGGGTTTAGCTATCCTAGACTTTTTGTGTGCCCAGATAAATGCATTGGCTAAATTCTGTGCTGTGCTTATATAGTGTTTGGGGCAGTTGAATTGGTAGCATCTGGAATAGATACAGAAAGCGGGGAGTATACTCATTTTATAGGCTTGGATCCTACCTAACCAGGAGAGGTGCTTGGTTTGCCAAGTATTCAGATCTGTTTGAATGGATTTGAGGAGTTTTTGATAATTCAATGTAAACAACGCACCCGGGGTTTCGGCAATTTGTATCCCAAGGTATTTCAATGAGAAATGTTGCTGAGTGAACTAGTATAACGTTTTTATCTGTTGGCTCGTCTGATCAGAAAGTTCAACTCCCAGAAACTCTGATTTAGATGTGTTAACTTTAAAATTAGACAGTGTACTACAGGTTTCAATTTCTAGCATCAGTGTGGGGATGGACAATTGTGGGTGGGTTAAGGAAAAAAGAACATCATCAGCATAAAGTGTTGTTTTGTATTGCGAATCCCCTATTTGTAAGCCACATCTGTTTTTAACCTTCTCAAGTGTTTAATTATAGTATGGCGTTTGATGGGGGAGTTAAAACCCCCCACATTCCATGATGTAATTTTAAGTGGCATACTCTATGCACAGCACGAGCCAATGCTTAAACCTAAGATCCCGAAGAGAGAGTAGAGGGAGAGGAGGGAGGGGTGAGCGTAAGAGAACAAAAAAAACAACAACACCCAAGTGAATAGCAAAATTTTCTGTGTATGAAAGACATTAGTCTTATATCACCTATTGATTAAAAATAAATTAATTCCTATATAAAAAAAAAATAAAAAAATGCACATCTAATTGTGCGCACAAAAGTGATAAACAATACAATAATCTTCATTTCTAATAACAAAACTAACAATTCTGATGGCTCCCCATACAAACCCAACCTTGTGACGAGCATAATAAAATAAAAATTGTGACAGGAAAAACAAAACAAAAAAACAACAAATAAAAAAAACAACATTTCTACACATCTTTACATTTCTGTCCATAAAAGTAATTAAGTTGTTACCCCAAATGTTGCAGTATGATCTGCCCATTCTATTCTAAACTAGTGGTACTAATTGTGCGAGGGGTTTCGCTAGAATCAGATTCTAAAAATTTCTGTGCATCTTGCAGGGAGTCAAAGAATTTAGGGCCCCTAGAGGTATGATTTTTTTTTATTTGGCTGGATACAGTAGAAAGGCTTTTGTACCCTCCTTATTGAGATTTGTGCATAAGGATGAAAACTCCTTGCGTTTCTTTGTTAGATCAATTGAGTAATCCTGAAAAATAAGCAATTTAGACCCCTCAAATATAACAGATACAGCTTTTCTATATTCTTGCATTATGGCGATTTTCAATTGAAAGTGTAGCATTTTAACAATGACCTGTCTAGGATGTAGTGTACCACTCTCATTCTGCTTTTCAGGTCCAATTCTGTGAACACGTTCCTCACTGCCTCTGAATCTATCCAACGGGAGATTCAAATGCCTAGGTAAAGTATTTTCAGTAAAATGAATCAACTCATTTGCTTTAATAGATTCAGGCACCCCTAATATACGGATATTGTTTCGTCTTGATCTATTCTCCAGATCTTCAAGCCTCTGATAGAGAACTTGATTATGTTTAAGAAGAATCTCCATTTTATAAGTATGTACCGAGGAGATCTCCTCCAAATCTGAGACCTTCTCTCTAATTCTGTCAATCTCGTAGTGATTTGTTTAATTTCTTCCGTAATATTATCTAAACCTTTTTGCAAGTTATCTATTTTATTGATAAAAATAGAGGAAATTTTCTGTTCAATATAGTGAGGATCTTTATCTACACCCATATTATCTGAGACTAATATTGATGATTCATTTAACCCTTCAGAAGGTTCCCTCTGCTTTCTTTCAATGTTTTTCAGTTTAGTAGGCATTTTTTTAGCCTAATAATGTATCCATATGCAAACACCTTGACCCACAGAATACAAGTAGTGATGTTGCGAATTGTTCGCTGGCGAATAGTTCCCGGCGAACATAGCATGTTCGCGTTCACCGTGGCGGGAGAACATATGCGATGTTCGATCCGCCCCCTATTCGTCATCATTGAGTAATACTTTGACCCTGTACCTCACAGTCAGCAGGCACATTCCAGCCAATCAGCAGCAGATCCTCCCTCCCAGACCCTCCTACCTCCTGGACAGCATCCATTTTAGATTCATTCGGAAGCTGCATTGTTAGTGAGAGGAGGGACAGTGTAGCTGCTACTGATTTAGTAGGGAAATCTATAGCTAGGCTAGTGTACTCAGTGTCCACTACAGTCCTGAAGGACTCATCTGATCTCTGCTGTAAGGACAGCACCCCAAAAAGCCCTTTTTAGGGCTGCTTTTTTTTTTTGCAGTTGCCTGCCTGCCAGCGTGTGTGTCAGGCTCACAGCGTATACTGTGCCCACTTGCCCAGTGCCACCACTCATATCTGGTGTAACAGTAGTGTAGATTTAAAAAAACAACACTTTTTTGACTGTGTTAAATAATAGCAGTCAGTTTCCTTCACACGTGTGCATTTCAGTGCCTGCCTGCCAGGGCACAGTGTCACCCCAGTGCAACTCATATGTGGTGTAACAGTAGTGTAGATTTTAAAAAACAACACTTTTTTGACTGTGTTAAATAATAGCAGTCAGTTTCCTTCACATGTGTGCGTTTAAGTGCCTGCCAGGGTACAGTGTCACCCCAGTGCAACTCATATCTGGTGTAACAGTAGTGTAGATTTAAAAAAAAAAACACTTTTTTGACTGTGTTAAATAATAGCAGTCAGTTTCCTTCACATGTGTGCGTTTAAGTGCCTGCCTGCCTGCCTGCCTGCCAGGGCACAGTGTCACCCCAGTGCAACTCATATCTGGTGTAACAGTAGTGTAGATTTTAAAAAAACAACACTTTTTTGACTGTGTTAAATAATAGCAGTCAGTTTCCTTCACATGTGTGCGTTTAAGTGCCTGCCTGCCTGCCTGCCAGGGCACAGTGTCACCCCAGTGCAACTCATATCTGGTGTAACAGTAGTGTAGATTTAAAAAAAAAACAACACTTTTTTGACTGTGCTAAATAATAGCAGTCAGTTTCCTTCACACGTGTGTGTTTAAGTGCCTGCCTGACAGGGTACAGTGTCACCCCAGTGCAACTCATATCTGGTGTAACAGTAGTGTACATACCTGATGTTTCAAAGCACATTATTCCAAACAATTTAGGAATGTTAGGTGATTTATGCCCTTTATGGATTAAAACCAGACTCTGCATCAACTATGTAATTTTCCATGGGAGTTTTGCCATGGATCCCCCTCCGGCATGCCACAGTCCAGGTGTTAGTACCCTTGAAACAACTTTTCCATCACTATTGTGGCCAGAAAGAGTCCCTGTGGGTTTTAAAATTCACCTGCCTATTGAAGTCTATGGCGGTTCGCCCGGTTCGCCCGTTCGCGAACAGTTGTGGAAGTTCGCATCCGCAATTCGCGAACGCAAAATTTTAGGTTCGCGACATCACTAAATACAAGTATTGATTTTAAAATGTGACAAGATAACAGTGCACTAACTAAGCAGCATTCAGATTAATAATTAATCTTTTTTATTCTTTGGTAAAGAGATTAGCAACTTTCAATGTGGTAGTCTACAATCCTCATCTATTGCACTATTCAAACTTTCCAGGGATAATTAACCCCAAAACATAAGGCTAGCTAGAGCCTAGAATAAATTGTGCAACCATCTAACACCCTGGGGCATATTTATCAAGCTCCGAATGGAGCTTGATGCTCCGTGTTTCTGGCGAGACTGCAGGCTCGCCAGAAACAACAGTTATAAAGCAGCGGTCACAAAGACCGCTGCTCCATAACCTGTCCGCCTGCTCTGAGCAGGCGGACAGGCATCTCCGGAAATCAACCCGATCGAGTAAGATCGGGTTGATTGACACCCCCCTGCTGGCGAATTATTGGCCGCGAGTCTGCAGGGGGCGGCGTTGCACCAGCAGTTCTTGTCAGCTGCTGGTGCAATGCTGAATACGGCGAGCGTATTGCTCGCCGTATTCAGCGAGGTCTGTCAGACCTGATCCAAACTGTCGGATCAGGTCCTACAGACCTTGATAACTAGAGGCCCCTATCTCAACCTTTCATATGCCTGTGTATCACTTACATATGCACCCTTGCCTAGTATCAACACCCAGGTGAGAACAATACAATTATTGTGTGCATTAGAGTCCGCCCACTTTAAATAAATGAGAAGGTGTTGAAGTCACATTTCAGTCAGAGGTGTAAATATAACATTTTTCCTTCTTATTATTGAGTATAATTTTAAGCTTTGCTGCTTTTTTTCCCCTTTATCCCATAGAAAAGTCAGGAGATGAGAACCCTTAAAACTTTTCTTTGATAACTTGCTCCTGTGTTATTCTCTATCTCTATTGCTTCTTTTTCTTCCGTCCCCCCTCTTTGGTCTTGTTTTTTTCCTTTCTACTGTTCAACTGATACAATTAGTTAAATACAGTTAGTGAGACTTTCCAACAAATACAGTGATCCACAGAGGGTACAAAACAAGGCCAGTATATACTCATCTGCAGGAAGTTACTCCGGTATATCAACCTCAGCAAAGGCAAAAAATTCTCCAAGAGAATTTGCTTCTGTAGCCAGGACAAGCAGTAAAATTCTGTGGCCTTAGATAGCTTTGCAGATTGCCATCTTCTTCTTACCAGAAAACAATATTTTTATACTGCCCGCAACCAACAGACACAGCCCCGAACTTAGAGCAGGCTCTTGCAGTTCCTCACGCAGCACCAGTGGAAGGAAAAGTACAATTGCACAACTCCTTGAGTCTTGCTTTTAATAAATGTAGTTGCGCCTTTCAAAATTTGACCAGGTTGCTGCTGTATATAGCTCCACTAACCAATTCGGATACAGGTCTAATAGCATGAATCGTAATTTCGAGTGTCTACCTCTCTCACGCAGCACCGGTGGGAGAGAGTACTTACCTGGTTGCACAGACCTGTATCTTATTTTCGTAGAGGTAAGTCTTTAGGGGGCTAATCAGTCCTTCAGTGCAGTAACTATGCACTCTGAGCCGCCCCAGGACATAGGGTTTTGGCGTGGTGTGTCCCCGCCAATATCTCTGGAAGGTAGCTCTCCTACCCAACGCTACGTGTCCTGCATCTAGGCTCCTCCTCTGGACTAGTGCAGTTATTTTATTGAAAAATAAAGATGCTGCTATCTTTATTTTTTTCAATAAAATACACTACATTGTATTTTGGGGGCATTTGGGGCACATTTATAAAATGAACCATAGATCTAATTTTATAAGCGCTAATTGCTACCGCAAGCTCGCGGTAGCAATAACCAGCCACTTGTAATGGCTGGTTAATTATTGCAAATTTGATAGCTTGCGGGCGTGAGATAATTTAGTGCTCCACTTATAATCTAGCCCTAAAAGAACATTGCACTCAAAATTTAGTTTTCTGTAAAACTTTTAATTGTGAATAGTGGAAATTTTTAAATGTATTATTATTATTTATTTTGCCTGATTTCCTGTGATATAAATCTGAAAATTGTAGTAGTTCCCACTTCCCCATGTTGTACAGTGATTTATTGATATATATATATATATATATGTAGGAGTATATATATATATATGAGCTCCTGATTGGCCATTGTAATTGAGATATGATGAACATATTTAAAAGGCTTTTCAAGGTATATACCCCTTGACTGCAAAATAATTCAAATCTTTCTAATAAGATTATATTTTTAAATGCTTGATAACCATTCATTTTGTATGGAAACATGTATGCAATACAATGATTCATTTCTAATGCATATGTAAAAATTGACTTAAATGTCCCTTTCATTTTCAGGTGGAATAATATTTTTCTAGTGTTAGAGTTCCTACTAGATTGCTGGTCTATCAGGTCTTGTGTCTTGCCAGGATAAAGATTATAAGATTTATAGTCTTTCCATATCTGCTGTATTTGTTGTGGAATTTAAATACATGATCCCCTGTCTAAACTCATTGGCCTATATTACAACTGGAAATTTTAAATGTTTCTGTGATTGTTTATTAAAATAAATATTTGAACAGTGATTTAATATGGTATATGACAAGGTGTTGAACTGAAAAGGGCTCAAAGGTGTATATGTACATGTATGGATTTGTACACAACTGTGCAAAGGTTTTAGGCAGGTATGAAAAAAATGCTGTAAAGTTAGAATGCATTAAAAAACAGAAATGTTAAGAGTTAATTATTTTTTTATCAATTAACAAAATGAGTGAGTGAGTGAATAGAAGACAAATCTAAATCAAATCAATATTTGGTGTGACCACCCTTTGCCTTCAAAACAGCATCAATTCTCCTAGGTATACTAGTGCACGTTTTTTTTTTAAAAAGAACTCATCAGGGAGGGTGTTACAAACATCTTGTGGAACTAACCACAGTTCTTCTGTGGCTTTTGTCTCTTTAAGTAATCACAGACAGACTCAATGATGTTAAGACCAGGGCTCTGCAGGGGCCATAACATCCCTTCCAGGACTTCTTTATGGTGAAGATAGTGCTTGACTTTGGTGGTATGTTTGGGGTTGTTGTCATGCTGCAGAATACATTTGGCCAATCAGATGCCTCCCTGATGGTATTGCATATTGGATAAGTATCTGCCTGTAATTCTCAGCGTTGAGAAGACCATTAAATCTGACTGAATACCCAGCTCCATTTGCAGAAATGCAGCCCCAAACTTGCAAGGAACCTCCACCATGCTTCACTGTTTCCTGCAGACACCCATTCTTGCACCACTCTCCAGCCCTTTGGCAAAAAAAATGCCTTTTGTTAAAGCCAAATATTTCAAATTTTGAGTCATCAGCCCAGAGCACCTGCTGCCATTTTTCTGTACCCCAGTTCCTGTGTTTGTGTGCATAGTTGAATTCCTCATCCTTGTTTCCACATCGAAGGCATGGCATTTTGGCCTCAAGTCTTGTATGAAGACCACTTCTGACCAGACTTCTCCCTGACAGTACTAACCCCCTGCTAAAGGCAGAGGGTACAAAAGCTGCTTCTATGATAACTTTGATTAACATGTCTAAAAGAACACATGCTAAAACTATGAACATTGTAATTTAAACATCACAATCAATATTTCTGGAGCATTCTGTTTTGAACATGCAAAATAAATAATACATTTGTAGTAGAATATGGTTTTAATTTATCAGAAACTAATGATGTAACTTTTAATAACTATATAAACGTATAAAAGACCCCTTGCTAAAGGCTAAGGGCAGACAAGCTGTTAAAATGAAAACTGGGATTAAATCAATATTCATTAATACATTATTGTATAAAACAAGACAGAATAGGCAATTTAGGCATGTTAAAGCATTTTATATGGTAAATCACAACATAAAATCTTTTTTATTCTGAAAGAAGACCACATGCTACTATGAGTTTCCCTGCTGCTATGAAAACTGTAATTAAAACATCAAAATCAATTTTCCTCTGTATAGTGTTGTATGATACAAATGAGAATAATCACTTTAAGCAGGTTAAAATGATGGTAGGATTTACTAGCACTGAAAATAAAGGTGACGTTCATTCATAGATTTAAAAAAAAAAAAAACAACTGTGTAAAAGTCACCTTTATTTCGCACTGTGTTTACTGCTAAACTAAAAGCCTCTGTTAAATTTTTTTCAATGAGGTGACATTTCCATCTCTTAGCCAACAGCCTTGCTAGCCTTATGGCATTGTGCAGTATGCTAGCATGGCTATTGGCTAAGAGGTGGAAACGTCAACTCATTGAAAAAAAAATTGAGCCGTGCCATGGGTGGCTGGAGGCTTTTCGATTAGCAGTGAAGCCACAGCGAAATGAATTATTTTTTTTGTAAACTCGTGAATGAAAGTTACCTTTATTTTTAGTGATGGGTAAATCCTAGGATTTTTGAAACGCTTTTATCATCACTTTAACCCATGATGTATTTAAAAGGTAAATGTTACAAAAATGTGTCTGAGATGCTGATGTGCTGATGTGCTGTTGTTAGCCATTTTTTCACAATTAGGACTAGATTCCAAGTAGAGCAGTGTTTTGCTCTTTCCCTCGAGTGTAAATTGGGTTTTCGTGATCTCATTTACGCGAGCATCGCACTTGGTGGTTTGCATTCGTATTACAAGTTTGTATTACAAGTTGTAAGTAGGAAGTTTGCGTTTGTGTGGAATTAACGCGAGAGCGGAAAATATTGCAACCTGATTTCCAGCAGAACCACATTTGCGCAAGACTTGTTTCACGATAAATGCCCTGCTTGTTCCTGAACAGCGTTACTATATAGGATGTCTAAGGATGCTCTTACAATGTACACATTGTACTCCGGCGCGCAGCGGGTCCATCCTGAAGACATCCGACGAGGAGCTCCTCTTTAATACAGTCTCCGCGTAAACTGGCTTTGAATGCAAGTGACTTCATTCAAGATGGCTTCCCTTTCATTCCTATTGGCTGAAAGGTTCCAATCAGCCAATAGGATTAGAGCCGCTTAAATCCTATTGGCTGTTCCAATCAGCCAATAGGATTTGAGCAGCTCTCATCCTATTGGCTGTTCCAATCAGGATGATTTCTTTGGGGCAATGCCCCGCAAAAAGCCCTTTTAAGGGCCATTGGTAGTTTATTGTAGGCTATGTTTTTTTTTAATTAGGTGATTACCTTTCCAACGGTGGGTCTTGGGGGTCTGTAGCCACTTAGATGCCTGAGATACAGGCTTCTAAGCAGCATGCCCCCTTTTCCTATACTTAACATTGTCATTTTGTTAATAAAGTTGCGCGGTGACGTCATCACGTCATTGCACGTGACATCACCACGGAAAACGGGAAGCCCTGGCGATGCCTGTCACTATACAGGCACAATCCCTGGGGTAGGAGCAGGTGGGAGCCCCCAGATCTCCCTCAAGATTGGAGAGTGCTCGCGATGGCTCTGAGCCGTCGTTAGCACCAGTGTGGGAAACTCTGCGACGGCTCAGAGCCGTCGTTAGCACTCAAATGGTTAAGCGCTCTAAATAAAAAATGTTAATGTGATCTATGATCCTATATAAAAATAATTTTATGTGATATGTGAATATGATTTAATAAAAGCTGCTACTTTTGTGTCTTCAAGATCGAACAAAGTCTGAAAGACAAAAGAGAGGCGCCTCCTTGTGTGCATCAATACGGACTACAAATCTCTCCCCAAAACGAAAAGCCCCCAAAATCCAATGTACTCACAAAAGATACAGCACACAAATGTGCTGTTAGAGGCAGACTGAGGCTTTATAGTGTTCCAGCTCGCTGGACTACCGCTGGCCGTAACAATGTTTGTGCTTCTTCCAAGTGCTTTATAAAAGCTGCAACAGACTGGTCAGGATCCACTCATGTGGGGTTTAGCAAATCCGTTTCAGACGATCCAAAAACCAGTTTCAACAAAGAAACCAATGGCACTACTTATGAGTTAACAGTAAACCTTTATTATAACCCGTTAAATAAAGAGAAAATTCTATATTCTCACTAATACAGTATTTCAATCTGGCTGTAATTTACTTCTACTCATAGGGGCCCATTTATCAAGCTCCGGATAGAGCTTGAGGGCCCGTGTTTCTGGAGAGCTTGCAGGCTCACCAGAAACAGCAGTTATGAAGCAGCGGTCTAAAGACCGCTGCTCCATAACCTGTCCACCTGCTCTGAGGAGGCGGACAGACATCGCTGCAATTCAACCCGATCGAGTACGATCGGGTTGATTGACACCCCCTGCAGGGGGCGGCGTTGCACCAGCAGTTTACAAGAGCTGCTGGTGTAATGCTGAATATGGAGAGCGTATTGCTCTCCGCATTTAGCGAGGTCTGGCGGACCTGATCCGCACTGTCGGATCAGGTCTGCAAGACTTTTGATAAATATCCCCCTTAGTATTGTCAGTTAGAAAAATATAGCCTTATACCATTCAAGCATCTTCTAAGCGATACATCGTTTAACACAATAGTTTCAATCTGGTTATATTGTGTTCGATGAGTTTGCATAAAGATGCACTTGTTTTAAAGTTTTAAGGTAATTTGTTTTTTAATGGATCTCTTTACACATATCCTTGTTAGTAAGAGAAACCACTTTTAGGATACCTCAGAGACGATTTGTTTGAGGGTTTGTAGTTTTATTAGTCTCTTATTGGTTAGAGCCTTTTTGACGGCTTGTAACAATTGTTTCTTGTTTATGTACTTTATACAAAAGTTTCCAATGGCAGTAGCATAATAGTTCATCCAACCCACATTGGTAAATGCAACTGCTTATAGTGGTACATATATTAACTACAATCCCTCTAGATAATAGTAATAATGAGGTTAGTCGTCCTTTAATAACTATTGGCTGTTATCTTGTTGGTTAAACTTATTCTGTTATATAAAGGTTTAAATTACCCCACTAGTGACTCACTGCGGTTTATACTTAGTACACATTAAACTAATGGTATTAGTTCTGACTTAACGTTAGTTCAAGAACCACCAAATAATAGCAAAGTTACTCCTAGTCCAAACTCTATCGTTTCTGTGAATTGATTTACTAATCATTATTGTAGTAAATTGTCACCATTGACTACAGTAAAAGAAGGGTAGCTTAAAGCTAGCTAAAAACACAGGAGCTCCTAGGACTCCTCACCAAGACCCTGACCTTACTGACATGTTTCTCCATAAACCGGCTTTTTCAAAGGATCCAAAAACCAGGCTTGACGAAGTGATTAAAAACATATACACTTTATTTAAAATACTGGCATGTAAAATTCAGTGCACCACAAGTACAATGTGTATAAAATATGATACGCGTTTCTCAGCCCTACAGCTGTTGCTTCAGGCATATTTGTTAATCCCTTCAATTGCCATTTAAACCTAGCTAGACCAATCATTACGTGGAGAGTTACGTCACTAGAAGCGTATTAGTTGCAGGTGTGCAAAGGTATTTATTTTAACGTAACCTACTGCAATTGGATATGTGATAGACTCATTCAATACATTAAGAAAACATATTAGTTAAAATACAAACGTATACATTGACACATTGTATATTTAAAAAAAAAAAAAGAAATTAGTTATAAACGTGCAATTTAAATATCACTACTTTAAGAAACAGATCTTATCCAGTAGATGTGATATAAAGATTCTCCCTCGCATGTTTTTTCTGCTATTTGTTTAAAAAATATTATCACCTGGGCGGATCCAGTACTCGTGGAGGATGACTAAACATTAAGTGAGCTCCGTGTTATCTAACTGGCAAAAGATCTGGAAAATATCTCATACGGTCTAGATAAGCTCACAAAACTACGTATGATCACGATTAGCACAGGATCTACACATAGAAGTGCTTCAGATCACAATATGATCAATGGAAGCAACTTAAAAATAACGCACTTGACCAGCTCAATATGCGATAGAGAGTCGTAAAATGGTGCACACAGTTCAGACCTGATGGGTACAGATTTTGCACCCGACATTCTGTGCCTGCAGTCCTCATAAGTCACAAAAGCTGAGCTACTCAACTCAGCTTGGATGTAATGGCAAGGGCTACAGCACTGATGCATGGGAACTCCAATTACCGAAACTTCAGCACAGCACTGGATCCTAAGAAATTAACAGATGCATAACAGCCATTATTTGAGACCTCTGCACCGTGAGTAAGCATGTCAGCATATATATTCCAGCAGATAATGCATTAGCAGCCTGGTTAATGAGGTAGTCTATCTATCATTACTAGCAAGCACTCTCAGTTACAAACAACAATAAACTCTCAGTAAATAAAAATATTGACAAACCAAGCCTTAAAGGTATATGATCACACACAAGAGGCCTGAAGGGTAACACTTTTCCCCATATCAACAATGCAAGATTTGATGCTACATGGAGTGAAGTAAATAACTTGAAACCAATATAATAAAGTTTACTGCACAATCATTGCTAATTTTTCTCTGGAGCATTGAATTGGGTAGTTGGGGCAAATCAAAACAGCTGGGTACATTGCACTGAAAATGTCACCCCCCCCCAAAAAAAAGGCGGAAAAGCACAATAAAACACCTATCAATCAAACTCCTTCAGTGAACAATTTTTTAAAACTACTAGATACAGCTACTAATACTGAGAGTGCCTCTTCATCACAAGTAAGGTCTATGGGGCCGAATTATCAAGCTCCAAATGTTTCTGCACAAGCCTTAAGGCTCGCCGGAAACAGCAGTTATGAAGCAGCGGTCTAAAGACTGCTGCTCCATAACTTGTCTGCCTGCTCTGAGGCTGCGGACATCAATCCACCCAATCCTATACGATCGGGCTGATTGACACCCCCTGCTAGCATCCGATTGGCCGTGAATCTGCAGGGGCGGTATTGCACAAGCAGTTCACAATAACTGTTGTGCAATGATAAATGCTGACAGCGACAGTATAATGTCCACTCGCACTTTCTTAAATCGGCCCCTATATCCCCTACATCTGATTCTGACATAGAAACAAAATAATGATCCTGAGATAATCACTATACCAAAGGTCTTACTGGATTCACTTCCTTCCAAAAAGGACTTTTCTACACTAATGGAACAAGTCAAGCTCTCAGCTCTGTATTAGAGAAGAGATCTCTGATATAAAAAAGAACTAACAGAAGTGGGCCACAGGGTGGAAAAATTAGAAGATTTCTGCGATTCTGTCTCTACGAATATAAAAGCCATGGGACAACAACTCCAATCACATGACAAACATATACAAGAAATGGAAGACAAAATCGAGGACCTCTAAAACAGGAATCACAGAAATAATATAGGATTTAGGGGCATCCCCGAAACCCTCACGCCACAATAATTCATATTCCTAAAAGGAGAAGGTGACAATATACCAATATCAATAGACAGGGCCCACAGAGCCTTAAGACCAAAACGAACAGAACCAGTTACTCTAATAAAGATGAACTAATGAAACAGGATAGATTAAAACAGCCTAGCAGATGTAAAGAAGCAGATCTTCAAATATTTGCGGACCTCACAGCAAGAACTCTACAAAAGAGAAGATAACTGCAACCACTAACAGCAATTATTTGGAAGAGACATAATTTATTGTTGGAGATTCCCATTCCACTTATCCATAATGTTAAAGGGAAGGAGAATAATATGCAAGACACGAGGTGACATCACGGATGTGTGTAAACAGTTGGAAATACTGCTCCTAGAATCCTGTGAAGAAACCACATGCCCACAATGCACACAGTTGCCACAAAGACCAGAATGGCAGCAATATCATCTTCCAAAAGATCGAAGAAAACACCAATTGACACCTACTTGAAAGGGAAATCCTCAATTCATGAGACTGGAAGTATCCTGTAAAAGAAAGGAGGGCAATCTCTCAATAGTATATTTAAATCTGTTTGAAGTATTATCATTATTATCCTATGTGCCTGGATAGAGAGAGATATCCAGTAAGTATATAAGTGTAACGATCTGTGATAATATGTAAAGCTCTGTCATATGCAGCAAGTATTTAAGTAAACATTTAAGACCTCTAAGCAGGATAAATAATTGTGGAGTGTTACAAGTTACTAAGTGTGCTTGCTAGTAAGATAAACACTAACTTAATCACTTGTGTTAATTTTAGCCTGAGGGATAAGACCCAATAATATGAGTAGTACTAATGAGCTTTATCTTAGGCAGGTCTTATATAGTGCAACAGGAAGCATAAGGGTTAAACATAAATAGTATATGTCTGTAAAGTCAGATTCACTGGTGACAGGTGAAATATGGAACCCAGACTGCACAGTTACAAACAGGAGTTTTACCTTCAATTCAACTGTTGTTTAAAGAGTAATGTCAAATGGGAAAACAGAGACTTAAGCACTCTATATACAGAACCTTAATTCAGAAGCAGAGCCTGTGAGAGGAATCCCAGATGCGGGTAGGTAGAATACTTGCAGGGATTAGTGAGCGTGCAGCGTGGTAATGGCTCCGTGTAGCTGGGAGTCTGTATGCTGTCTGTTTAGACAGGGAGAGTGTGTCAGAGCGGTAGCGTGAATCGGCGCTGCGGTGACGTCAGCGGCTGTGGCAGCTTGAAGCAGAAGCTGCTTGTAACGGCAAAAGGTTTCTCTGATCAGGAGAATCTTGTTTTGGTACTCTAGGTAAGGAGTTGAGCTGCTTTACTTTGGCAATAAACTTCAATAAACCAGCAATGCATCTTGGTTACAAGGAGATTAAATAGGGAAACCTGATCTGCTTAATTGAAATAAAAGGTGGTATGACAGGTTAGATACGCTGTGTAAGGTGGAATGGATTTAGACATGACATATCCCCCCTGCAAAGGAACCCCAAAGGTGTCAAGGCGCGGGTCTTTCTGGATGGCGCCTATGGAAAAGGGACACCAGACGGGGTGCAGAGAGATTGGAGGCCGGCTCCCAAGAATCCTCGGAAGAATCAAATCCAGCCCAATGCACTAGGTACTCAAGTTGACCATGGCAACGCCTAGAGTCCAAGATAGAGTGGACTTCATACTCAGGATCGGGTGCCGGGGAAGATGGTGGAGGGAGAGGCAGACATCGGGAGGTGTCACAAGGCTTGATGAGGGAGATGTGGAACGTCGGATGGATGCGGTAGGAAGAGGGCAACTGCAGAGTGACCGTGAGAGGGTTGCTGATGGAGATGATGGGAAAAGGCCCCACAAAAAGGTTGTTGAATTTCCTACAAGGAGTAGGTATCCTGAGATTTTTTGTGGCTAACCAAACCAGGTCACCAACCTTGAATACGGGAGGAGCCCGATGTCGGAGGTCATAGGAGCGTTTCTGGGTGGCTTGAGCTTGCTGAATGTTATCTTTGATTACGGTAAATGTTTGTTTGATAGAATTGATCAGGTCATTAACCTGCGGACAAGGAGTGTCAGTTGGAGGTAACGGATGAAATCGTGGGTGGAGTCCGTTGTTGGCATAAAAGGGTGAATACCCCGTGGAGGTGTTGGTAGTGTTATTAAAGGCGAATTCAGCGTGTGGTAGGAAAGATAGCCAAGAGTCCTGTTTGTTGGAGCAAAAGCATCTCAAATATTGTTCCAACCACTGATTGGTTCTCTCACATAACCCATTAGATTGCGGATGGTATGCGGTGGTAAGATGTTGTTGGATAGAAAGAGATTGACAAAGATATTTCCAAAACTTGGAGGTGAATTGTGACCCTCTGTCACTGAGGACGGATGTTGGGAGTCCATGTAGCCTAACAACCTCTTTGATGAACAGTTCTGCAGTTTTTTGAGCAGTCGGTAGTGATTCTATTGGAATAAAATGTGCCATTCGTGAGAATAAGTCAACAACGACAAAGATAACAGTCATGCCGTCGGATTTTGGAAGGTCCACTATGAAGTCCATGGACACACTAGCCCAAGGGCGTTCAGGAATAGGTAAATTCTGTAATAGGCCCAGAGGCAATTGATGTGAGGGTTTACAAGTCTGGCATGTGGGACAAGACTTGACATAATTGTTAACAGACATTCTCATAGATGGCCACCAGAAATATCTGCGAAGTAGATCTAGGGTCTTGTGTATACCCAAGTGACCAGCTAAGGAAGAGTCATGGGAGAGTGATAGGGCTTTGTTGCGGAGCGAAGGAGGTATATAAAGTTTGGAGTGGTTGCAGAGAACTCCGTTGACATCAGGTAAGAGAGGGTAAGAAGATTTTGTTGTATCCAGCTGTTGTTGGGTTTTTAGTTCAGCAAAATCCTTGGAGAGGAGACCTATGATGTGGGACTTGGGGATAATAGTTGAGTAGGATGGGGTTGTCTGGAGTCTAGCATCCTTACGAGAGAGGGCGTCAGCCTTCCCGTTTTTTGTTCCAGGACGGTAAGTGATGGTGTAGGAGAATCGGGAAAAGTAAAGACTCCAGCGGAGCTGACGGGCTGAGAGCGTACGGTTGGTCTGGAGGTATTGCAAGTTCTTATGATCCGTGTAAATCACTATGGGTTGTTCTGCGCCCTCCAATAAGTGTCTCCACTGGTCGAAAGATGACTTAATGGCCAAAAGCTCCTTTTCACCAACCGGATAGTTCAACTCCGCTGGTGTCAGAAGTCTGGAAAAGTAACATACTGGATGGAGGGAGTCTTTTGGAGAAGCTTTTTGTGAGAGAACGGAGCCGATAGCGTAGTCTGATGCATCCACCTCTAGGACAAACTGTGCTTTGCTATTAGGTAGTTGTAGAACTGGGGATGTGATAAACCGCGATTTTAGGAGATCAAAGGCGTTCTGTGCCTGGGAAGTCCATAGAAAGGCAGAAGTGGTTTTGGTCAGATTAGTGAGGGGTTTGGTGATGGCTGCGAAATCTTTAATGAACCGTCTGTAAAAATTTGCAAAGCCTAAAAAACGTTGGACGTCTTTTATATTGGAGGGTCTTGGCCAGGAGGTGATAGCTGTAATTTTACTGTCCTCCATCATGATGTTACTTTTACTAATATTGTAGCCCAAGAAGGAAACCTGACTGACATGGAAAAGGCATTTTTCCAGCTTAACATACAATTTGTGTGTCTGTAGTCTGGATAGTACAAGCCTGACGTGATTGATATGTTCTGAGTAAGAAGAAGAGTAGATTAGGATGTCGTCAAGGTAGACCACCAGAAAAGTGTCAAGAATATCCCTAAAGATGTCATTAATGAAGTTTTGAAATGTTGCCGGAGCATTACAGAGACCGAACGGCATAACGGTATACTCGAAAAGACCATACCTGGTCCTAAATGCCGTCAGCCACTCGTCTCCGGCCCTTATTCTAACAAGGTTGTATGCGCCCCTAAGATCCAGTTTCGTGAATATAGTTGCGCCTCTTAACCTCTCAATCAATTCTGGGATGAGAGGTAGTGGGTATCGGTTCTTTACAGTACGCTTATTGAGTTCCCGATAATCAATTATGGGACGTAAGGACCCATCCTTGTTTTTAACAAAAAAGATGCCGGCTCCGGCAGGGGAAGTGGATGGACGGATAAACCCCTTCTTTAAATTCTCAGCAATGTAAGACTTTAGATGGATTAATTCGGGTCTTGAGAGGGGGTAAATATGCCCATAGGGTATGGTTACCCCAGGGAGAAGGTCAATGGGGCAATCGTAAGGCCTATGTGGAGGCAATGTCTCAGCCTCCTTTTTGTTGAAAACCTCAGAGAAGTCAAGATATGGAGAAGGAATGGTAGGAGTAGTTGTGGAAAGCAAGTTGGAGTTAGGAAAACACGTGGAAGTACAATAAGGTGATGAGAAGGATAAGGTGAGAGAATCCCAATGAACCGTAGGTTGGTGTTTTTTGAGCCAAGAGATACCCAGAACGATAGGATAAATTGGAGAAGAGATGATATCAAAAGAGATAGTCTCAGAATGACCAGAAGTAGATGTAACAAGGAGAGGGATGGTTTGTTGAGAGACTGGACCTGATGCTAATGGTGTACCATCAATGACTTTAAGAGGCATAGGTGTGCTTTTGAACAAAAAAGGTATTTTATTAACTTCAACTAAACTTAAATCAATAAAGTTTGCACATGCTCCGGTGTCAATCATGGCGTTACAGTTTATCCTGTGTCGATCCCACTGCAAAAGTAAGGGTAAAGTAAGATAGGTGGTAGATAAGGTTTTTGTATGTAAGCAATGTTTAGTTGTGAGTGCCTTACCTAACTTCTGCTTTGTGAGTAAAGGACATTCTTTAACAGTATGTTCAGTCCCCCCACAATACATACAGAGATTGAGTGTACGGCGTCTAGCCTTCTCTTGTGGGGAAAGAGGTCCTCTGAGGAAACTGATATCCATAGGCTGTTCAGCTGAAGAACTGGAAGTAGGAGGTGTGGGTAAAACCCTGCGTACAGGAGTAGTAGAAGGGTTTCTTTCTTGTCTCCTCTCCCTAAGCCTACGGTCTATAGTGATAGTAAGAGCGTATAACTCTTCAAGGCGGTCTGGTATGCCTACCCTGGCTAGTTCGTCCTTAATGTCCTCCGCCAATCCTAGGCGATACTGGTTTTTTAAAGAAACCTCATTCCAGAGGGAATCCCTGGCCCAGATCTTAAAGCGGGTGATATACTCCTCTACCGGTGTTTTTAGCTGCCTGAGGTTTCTTAGTTTACCTTCTGCAGTAACTTGCCGATAGGGGTCGTCATAAAGGGTAGACAAAGCTTTGAGGAATGCATCTAAAGAGTTTAGGATAGGATCCTGCGTCTCATAAAATGAATCTGCCCAGGCCCTAGGTTCTCCCCTCAAGTAGGACAATATAGTGAGCACCTTGCTCCGGTCAGTAGCATAGGTCCTGGGACGTAAGTCAAACAATAGTAGACAGGCATTTCTAAACTGTCTGAAAGTGGAGCGATCACCAGAAAACTTCTCTGGGTATGAGACCTGAGGTTCAGCCTGGTGGTCGTTTCCGGTATTTCTGTTAGATAAAACTTCCCTAAAACAGGCTTTGAGGCTCTGGTTCTCTACTTGCAGCTCTCTAAAAGCCTGGTTCAGATTATCTAAACGTTGGTTAAGGCTGTGTAGTTGTGGGGTCACATCAGAAGGCTCCATTTTAATAGGGCTGGTTTATTATGTAACGATCTGTGATAATATGTAAAGCTCTGTCATATGCAGCAAGTATTTAAGTAAACATTTAAGACCTCTAAGCAGGATAAATAATTGTGGAGTGTTACAAGTTACTAAGTGTGCTTGCTAGTAAGATAAACACTAACTTAATCACTTGTGTTAATTTTAGCCTGAGGGATAAGACCCAATAATATGAGTAGTACTAATGAGCTTTATCTTAGGCAGGTCTTATATAGTGCAACAGGAAGCATAAGGGTTAAACATAAATAGTATATGTCTGTAAAGTCAGATTCACTGGTGACAGGTGAAATATGGAACCCAGACTGCACAGTTACAAACAGGAGTTTTACCTTCAATTCAACTGTTGTTTAAAGAGTAATGTCAAATGGGAAAACAGAGACTTAAGCACTCTATATACAGAACCTTAATTCAGAAGCAGAGCCTGTGAGAGGAATCCCAGATGCGGGTAGGTAGAATACTTGCAGGGATTAGTGAGCGTGCAGCGTGGTAATGGCTCCGTGTAGCTGGGAGTCTGTATGCTGTCTGTTTAGACAGGGAGAGTGTGTCAGAGCGGTAGCGTGAATCGGCGCTGCGGTGACGTCAGCGGCTGTGGCAGCTTGAAGCAGAAGCTGCTTGTAACGGCAAAAGGTTTCTCTGATCAGGAGAATCTTGTTTTGGTACTCTAGGTAAGGAGTTGAGCTGCTTTACTTTGGCAATAAACTTCAATAAACCAGCAATGCATCTTGGTTACAAGGAGATTAAATAGGGAAACCTGATCTGCTTAATTGAAATAAAAGGTGGTATGACAGGTTAGATACGCTGTGTAAGGTGGAATGGATTTAGACATGACAATAAGTTAATACGATTTTTGTTCTCTATGTTGTATGTTCAAAGCCATTGGCAAAAATGGAATGGATAGTTTTAACATGTAATCAAACTATTTAACTTTGGTTTACATTTGTTATAGTTAGCTAATTAATAATACTGAAGCAAACCCGTAAAACATGTTTCTCTAAACTCTTGACCAGTTAAGGGTAATTTCTACATTAGTTTTATGCTCCTCAGAGAGTATTATAAGAATTTGTTAATTCAATTAGTTCTCATTTTTTTGTTTTTTCTTTATGTTCTTTTTTTATCCTGATTGTTACTATATTGAAATGTTGCATTATCACCAGGCTATGTTATGTTGCTATGAAATTGCATCCGATTTAGATATCAGTAAAGAGTACCACTACTAGACCCAGTGGAAACAAGCATCTATCCTACTACACTTGTCTATACACATTTTTCATTATGGCCAACAATAAATATCATTACACAAAATGTCAAAGGTTTTAATTGTCCCAATAAAAGAAGAATCACCTTATTAGATCTCCATAGACAGGGTGGCAACATTTTACTTTTGCAGGAGACACATTTTAAAACTAAACACATGCCAAAGTACTTCACATCAAACTATACACAGCATTTCCACAGCTCAAATGACAAAAAAATGTAAACTGAGTTAGCATTCTGATACACAAGTCATTACCCTTCCAACTACTACAACTAGACAAAGATAAAGAGGGAAAGAATTTGGGGATTAACTGCCTTCTATATGAAAAACCAATTACAATTGTAAATATTTTCTCCCCAAATCGAGACCAAGATAGATTTTTTAGCAAAATCACAAAACAAAATCATGGACATCTCAAAAGGTCCAGTGGTTGTAGCAGGGGATCTCAATATACCTTTAAACCCATAACTTGATTGCACAAACCCTGAACCCAGATTTCCACGTAAATTAGATAAACACATATGGCAAGATATTAAGACTTTAACACTACATGATACTTGGAGATATCAGCATCAACAGTTAAAAGACTATACTTTTTTCTCACATCCGAATAAGAGCTACTCTAGATTAGATTATGTACTGGTTGACCACCTTGCAATATCATATGTAACTTCAACAGCCATTAAACAAACGGTATGGTCAGACATTCATTAGTGTTGGGTAACCTTTTATGACCTTCGGCACCCTACAAAGATTTTCACTGTTGATGATACACTCTTACATGACCAAGAGAACGGTAAAAAGTTGAGGGAACATTTACATAATTATTTTACAATTAATGCTCAGCCAGATTCCGATTTAGACAAGGGCTTGATATGGGAAGCTCATAAAAGCTGTATTAGAGGAGAGCTTATAAAATTAAAGGCAATTAGAACTAAACAAGATAGAACAACTAGTGATGTCGCGAACATAAAAATTTGGGTTCGCGAATGGCGAACACGAACTTCCACAACTGTTCGCGAATGGGCGAACAGGGCGAACCGCCATAGACTTCAATAGGCAGGCAAACTTTTCTGGCCACAATAGTGATGGAAAAGTTGTTTCAAAGGGACTAACACCTGGACTGTGGCATGCCGGAGGGGGATCCATGGCAAAAGTCCCATGGAAAATTACATAGTTGATGCAGAGTCTGGTTTTAATCCATAAAGGGCATAAATCACATAACATTCCTAAATTGTTTGGAATAACGTGCTTTAAAACATCAGGTATGATGTTGTATCGATCAGGTAGTGTAAGGGTTATGCCCGCTTCAAAGTCACAGACCAAACTCCCCTTTTAACACACCGCAAACAACCGCAAACAGTACATTTGCACAACCGCAAACTCCCCATTAGGCACAAGGTTGGATACCAAGCTAGCCATGTCCCGTTCTTGTCCTCACTGATGTCATTGAAGGTCTCTTCCTCCACCCAGCCACGTACAACACCAAGGGTCCCCGAAAGGTGACAACAAGCCCCCTGGGACGGATGCTGTGTTTGGTCTTCCACCTCCTCAAAGCCACCTTCCTCCTCTGACTCCTCTTCTTCAGACTCCTCTCTCTGCGTTGCCTCTCTCTGCATTATTATAAGGTGTGTTAAGTAGTACTATTCCTATCAGTTTAATCCCTGTTACGTCCCCTATCAGGGGACGTGTACATGACATCGATTTTAGGAACCGGGAGATGGAAAAAGATGCTTGGTCGGTCCTCCTACTTTAAATTTGGGGCACTGCGCGTGCAATCTAATATGCCACCAGATAGGAGTGGTGTGTTAAGTAGTTCTATTCTTATCAGTTTAATCCCTGTTACGTCCCCTATCAGGGGACGTGTATATGTCATCGATTTTAGGAACCGGGAGATGGAAAAAGATGCTTGGTCGGTCCTCCTACTTCAAATTTGGGGCACTGCGCGTGCAATCTAATGTGCCACCAGATAGGACTGGTGTGTTAAGTAGTACTATTCTTATCCGTTTAGTCCCTGTTACGTCCCCTATCAGTGTTGTTTTTTTTAAATGTACACTACTGTTACACCAGATATGAGTTGCACTGGGGTGACACTGTGCCCTGGCAGGCAGGCACTGAAACGCACACGTGTGAAGGAAACTGACTGCTATTATTTCACAGTCAAAAAAGTGTTTTTTTTTTTTAAATGTACACTACTGTTACACCAGATATGAGTTGCACTGGGGTGACACTGTGCCCTGGCAGGCACTGAAACGCACACGTGTGAAGGAAACTGACTGCTATTATTTCACAGTCAAAAAAGTGTTTTTTTTTTAAATGTACACTACTGTTACACCAGATATGAGTTGCACTGGGGTGACACTGTGCCCTGGCAGGCACTGAAACGCACACGTGTGAAGGAAACTGACTGCTATTATTTAACACAGTCAAAAAAGTGTTGTTTTTTTAAAATGTACACTACTGTTACACCAGATATGAGTTGCACTGGGGTGACACTGTGCCCTAGCAGGCACTGAAATGCACACGTGTGAAGGAAACTGACTGCTATTATTTAACACAGTCAAAAAAGTGTTTTTTTTTTAAATGTACACTACTGTTACACCAGATATGAGTTGCACTGGGGTGACACTGTGCCCTAGCAGGCACTTAAATGCACACGTGTGAAGGAAACTGACTGCTATTATTTAACACAGTCAAAAAAGTGTTGTTTTTTATAAATGTACACTACTGTTACACCAGATATGAGTTGCACTGGGGTGACACTGTGCCCTGGCAGGCACTGAAACGCACACGTGTGAAGGAAACTGACTGCTATTATTTAACACAGTCAAAAAAGTGTTGCTTTTTTAAATGTACACTACTGTTACACCAGATATGAGTTGCACTGGGGTGACACTGTGCCCTGGCAGGCACTGAAACGCACACGTGTGAAGGAAACTGACTGCTATTATTTAACACAGTCAAAAAAGTGTTGTTTTTTTTAAATGTACACTACTGTTACACCAGATATGAGTTGCACTGGAGTGACACTGTGCCCTGGCAGGCACTGAAACGCACACGTGTGAAGGTTATTGACTGCTATTATTTAACACAGTCAAAAAAGTGTTGTTTTTTTTAAATGTACACTACTGTTACACCAGATATGAGTTGCACTGGAGTGACACTGTGCCCTGGCAGGCACTGAAACACACACGTGTGAAGGAAACTGACTGCTATTATTTAACACAGTCAAAAAAGTTTTTTTTTTTTTTAAATGTACACTACTGTTACACCAGATATGAGTTGCACTGGGGTGACACTGTGCCCTGGCAGGCACTGAAACGCACACGTGTGAAGGAAACTGACTGCTATTATTTAACACAGTCAAAAAAGTGTTTTTTTTTTTAAATGTACACTACTGTTACACCAGATATGAGTTGCAATGGGGTGACACTGTGCCCTGGCAGGCACTGAAGCGCACACGTGTGAAGGAAACTAACTGCTATTATTTAACACAGTCAAAAAAGTGTTTTTTTTTTTAAATGTACACTACTGTTACACCAGATATGAGTGGTGGCACTGGGCAAGTGGGCGCAGTATACGCTGTGAGCCTGACACACACGCTGGCAGGCAGGCAACTGCAATTAGATTACACAGGAAAAAAAAAAAAAAGCAGACTGATGTTCTAGCCCTAAAAAGGGCTTTTTGGGGTGCTGTCCTTACAGCAGAGATCAGATGAGTCCTTTAGGACTGTAGTGGACACTGAATACACTAGCCTAGCTATCGATTTCCCTATTAAATCAGCAGCAGCTTCACTGTCCCTCCTCTCACTAAGAATGCAGCTTCCGAATTAATCTAAAATGGATGCTGTCCAGGAGGTAGGAGGGTCTGGGAGGGTGGGTCTGCTGCTGATTGGCTGGAATGTGTCTGCTGACTGTGAGGTACAGGGTCGAAGTTTTACTCAATGATGACGAATAGGGGGCGGATCGAACATCGCATATGTTCGCCCGCCGCGGCGAACACGAACAAGCTATGTTCGCTGGGAACTATTCGCCGGCGAACTATTCGCGACATCACTAAGAACAACATATAATCTCTTAGCCAACAACATTTCGGAACTAGATTACAATTTTATAATGCAACCTACGGATGGAAATCTCATCCAGCAATTAGCTAACAAAAGAACACAAATGGGTGAATATCTCCAGATCAAATCACATAGATTACATATTTTCACTCAACAATGATTCTTTCTGGAAGCTAATTGCTAAGGTAAATTATTAGCGAGAATGTTATAAAAGCGTTCCCACAGATCATATATTTCTTCCCTCACATCCAATGCAGGTGTTCATCTAGAGGACACATGAAAAATAGCAAAAGATCTTCAAACCTTCTACAATAGATTATATAATCTGCACCCAAATAGGAACCAGATATCCCATAAGACATTATGTGAAAAGCACCTGGCTGATAATAAATTCCCCAAAATTCCAGAAGAAATTATTAATTCATTATAACAACACATTGACGAAAAAGTGATCCAATTAGCTATAGCCCCGGGTCCAGACTGCCTGACAAGAACATATTATAAAACATTTACACTCATCCTATTACCCCATCTTACAACTTTATTCATGTTTCACAGGATTCACCATTCCCAGACACTGTGCTACAGGCCCAAATCACAATCCTTCCAAAGCCTGAGAAACCTCCTACAACACCAGCAAATCTTCGTCCTATTTCTCTTCTAAATAATGACAAAGATATACGCCAAAGTGCTGGCAAATAGATTAGGCAGACTCCTCCCACAATTGATACACCCGGATCAAGTGGGGTTTGTCCAACAAAGAGAAGCCAGGGACAACACTGTTAAAATACTACATTTATTAGATTACATAAAACAAAATAAAATTCCATATATTTATTTGTCAGCAGATGCGGAAAAAGCATTTGATAGGGTGGATTGGACTTTTCTACAGTCCATCCTATCTAAATTCAGTCTACCAGATACATTTATATATACACAATTATGTCATTATATTCAAACCCATCAGCCCAAATTAGGATAAATGGTTCTCTGTCTGATACCTTTGAAAATAGAAATAGAACATGCCAGGAATGCCACACCAGGAATGCCCACTTTCCCCACTACTATTCATCTTATCACTAGAACTGCTAGCGATTAAACTTAGACAAAATGAACTCATAAGAGGTTTGCAGATAAAGGAACAAATATATAAATTAGCTATCTTCGCGGATGATATACTATTGACTTTAATAAACCCATTAAACTCAATTTCTGAGGTACGAACTGAATTGCAAAAATTATGGCATAGTTTCTAACTTTTTAATTAATCTCTAAAAATCTGAACTACTACCGCTAAATTTTACACAATCCGAGATAGGATAATTATTATCTAAATGTCCCTTTAAACTACAAAAACTTAAACTAAAATATCTAGGATTACAAATCACACCAGATGTCCAGGTTCTTCTGAGTGCTAAGCACACAAAACCAATAACTGAAATTCAACACTTGTAACAACTTGGCTCCCAAAAAATATATCTTGGTTATGTAGGATATAGGCGATAAAGATGATGCTTCTCCCAAAGGTCTTATACCTATTGAAAACACTACCAATACCAAATATATCACCAGACTTATGCAAAATGCAAAAACTATTTAGTGATTACAACTGGAAATGAAAACCACAACGAATTTCCCAAACAACATTACACTTACACTTGACAGAAGGTGGCCTGGGTATACCCACGCTGGAACTATATAATCAAGCAATCTCATTACAGAGAGTGGTGGAATGGTGTAGACAAAACAATGGGATATATAAAAGATTGATTCACCTAGAAAATAGCCTACTAGAGATACCTTGTTTAGGTGGTCTATGTTGGAATCCCACAATTATAAAACTGGCCAAAATTAGAAACTATCCAATATTACAGGAAAATTGGACTGACTGGCTAAAGATTAAAAATAAACATCGTATCTTTACGTCTAAAATCTCACCCTTGACTACTTTATTAAATAACAAAGAATTCTCGGAAGGGAAGCAAGCTCGCTTCATAGATTCTATATAATTCTCTGACTTACTCCCAATACACCACTTAATTTCTGGGGATTCCGTGTCACCTAAATCACAGTTAGACGACAAAGCCAATGGATTTTTTAAACCTTGGTTTAGATATCATCAGATGAGATATTATTTACTGATGCATAAACAAAAATCACATTTATTTAGGAATCATACACATTTTAAGAAATTATGCATAGACAATCTACCATTGAACAAATTAATCTCTATTTTCTATAGAGATTTGGTTAAAGCGTCTTCACCCCCATTACCTTTTTATACTAAGAGTTGGGAGAAGGAACTAAACATACAATATCCAGTGCAATCCTGGAGACACAGATTCATGAACACCGCTAAATCAAGCTATGGAAACTAACATAAAACTATAAATGAGGTGGTATATGACACCACAAAGACTAAAATACATTTTTAAATCCGCCAGTAGTAAATGCTGGAGAGTATGTTCCCACGAAGGTAATATGCCACATATATGGTGGGAATGTCACATGATACGTCCATTCTGAACATCAGTCATTGCCAGAATTTCCAACATCCCCGAAATAATTATTTTAAATCAACCACCAGGAATAAAGTGAAAAATCTATTCCAAATATTAATTAATACAGCCAGACAGCAGATACCTAGACATTGGAAATCTAATAGTATCCCCTCATTGGCAAATTGGGCACTACAGGTGTGTAAGACACTAACACTAGAAAACTATTGCTATTATAGATTGGGACAAATGGATATCTTTCATGACATGATATTCTACTGGGAGATATATTCATATAATACACAAAACAATTCTTAAGCAATTATATTTTATTCTGAACTCTTTGGTATAAATGTGGTGATGTAGCATAGAATATTACTATAATAATTATAGAGAAAATTTTAATTCTTACATAAGTTCATTAAATATCATTAAGCAAGATACAATAATTATTGTTATTGCATCTTAGTATGTGAGCTTTTTCTCTTGTTTTTTTTTTCTTTTTCTCGGTTTCTAAAATCACAGTACATAATTATATTGCGTCAAAGGTATTACAGGTCTCATTTAGTTTATACACACAATTGCAAGGGCACTATTAAGGCAAGCTCCTCGGTTGCTTATTGCTTCAGATACTATATATCTATGTATCAATATATTATATTTATTGTGAGGACTGGTGCTAACATTTGACACTGATGCTGTGAACAATAGGGAGAAGAATCCCTGGAAGGAAATGCTTATAGTAGCACTCTCTGCCCAGACTGATGGTAGAGGCAAAGAAAACGTTATTTAAAATTTAACTTTTATTAGATATGTTTAGAAGATGGGGCAATACAAACATTTAAAATTGATCTATCGTGAGCTGCTATCTTAATTGTACTATAAGATCTGAAAATAATGGGTCTGGCCTTATTGGTATAGTCTGTTTATTCAGATCTCACTATAAGGTACTCAATAGGTGGAATTCTACAGAGTGGTGATTGCCAAGAAAAATAATATATGTATAGGTAATTCAGTTATCTCGCACTGTCATGTTCAGTGTATACCTCTGTGGTTTAAATTATTTACCACGTTATAATATCTTGGTTAAATACCTGTTATCTGTCGTTGGTTATTATTTATTTAACTGTTATATATAGTACTCTGGTGTACCCACATCAATCATTGGGTGTGTATCTACCTATAATATATGTATAGGTAATTCAGTTATCTCGCACTGTCATGTTCAGTGTATACCTCTGTGGTTTAAATTATTTACCACGTTATAATATGTTGGTTAAATACTTATCTGTCTTTGGTTATTATTTATTTAACTGTTATATGTAGTACTCTGGTATACCAACATCAGGCATTGGATGTGAATCTATCACTTTGCATCACTTATCTATATTCCATAGCAATTGTTCAGTAGTTGATTAGAATCTACTATCATTGTTGGCTTCTGGCGCACTATAGAGTTAAGTGTTTAGTATGTGTATATGTGGATATTCAATGTTGTTCATTAGTTGGTTAGAGTCTACTACAATTGTTGGCTTCTGGCACACTGTAGAGTTAGGTGTTTAGTATATGTATATGTGGATATTCAATAATAAATCCAAGTTACCATTCTTAGGTTCTAGCACTCTGGTAGCATAAAGTGTCTACTTTATATATGTGCAAGTATTTAGTGATGATTTTCCAAAGTTATTCTTTATTTTGCGTGTTATTACAGTGAACTTTTGTACTCCATGTAGAGGGTTAATTTTAATGCCCTTGTACTTGTGGTGACTTTTAATAAAGTTTTAAGTCTACTGCCAGAGTCAAGCTTACTGCATCTGTATTCATGGAATGAATAAACATCTATTGCTTGACACTAATATTCTTGGTACTCAGCCCCGCACTGCAATAAAAAATTATATACCTAATTGGAGTTAACTATTGAAAGAATGTTGCCATTGAATTATCAGTGTGTCCACATTTGTGATGTTAGCAAGATTTTGCTTCAATAAATTCCACAATAGTTGATTTATATTCACTTATGTTGTTGCGTGTTAAACTGAAAAATCTCCTCTCGTAATCCGGATGTCCCGCCTCTACTATTCAATGATTGGTTCGCATCGCCGTCTGAGTATCTCAAACGGCCTATTGGGATTCATTTTCCGAACAGACCCATTTTTTCTTTTAAGGTCGATTTGTTGTGTTGCTCTATGTTCCATAAAGGTGGAAATGTCTCGTTATACGGAAAGGTTTTGATCAGGCTTTGCTTTCTCATCTCCTAAGTTTGGAGCCTATTGCCCTTAAGATTTCTCAGAGGGCAAATAATATCTTACATACATTTGGTAAATGATGGAGATTATTTGTGCAAAATGAAAGTGAAAGTTCTGTATTGGATGTGATTTTATCAGTTCCTTGTATTGATGCTGTGAATGATGTAAATCACTTGCCATGTATTTGCTTTTTATTTTTTATTCTTTATGTTATATTAGGTTTGAGGTCCCCTGTAAGTGTCGTTATTATTTGTGCCACATAATTGATTTATAATCCTGTCATTTTCCTTCTATATTGTGGGTGTGTCAAGTATGCATTATTATTTGTGCCAAATAAATGACTTATGATCCTGTCATTTTACTTATATACTGTAGTGTGTCAAATGTACATTTGTTTTGGTATTTGTGTGCTTTGCGTTAAGTCTAAGTTAACTTTTTATTTGTACTTATATTAAATAAACTGATTGTCTTTAACTAAGACACATTATGAAATGTCAGTAACTTGCAATCTTTCCTTTGAAAATTTACTAAATGAATTTCAATTTTTATTGTAAATAGTGGCTAACTCCACGCTTAGAGATTAGTGTACTGATGCCAAAGTGGTAATAGCACATGATTTAGAGATGTAATTACGGAGCAAACAGTGTGTAACATTTAAGCACACATCGCTTCAACAGTTATCCTTTATAGTGTATAAGTGTGAAATCAACAGGATGTATATGTGAGCCTAATTTATGATTTAATCAGTAGACATAGATCAACGCTTAACTTTAACAGTGGGCATACAAATCCAATTTAAAAATACGTAAAACTAACCAATCAGGTGGGACCGGAGGTGGTGTCATCAGTTTGTAACAGTGGCAACACTGTATTTACTGTTACTTATAGTGGTTATCAACTAAAGCTCCTTAAGTACATAGCACATTTGTGAAGTGATTACTGGAGAAACACATGTCCATATTTTAGTGGCTAACTACACACTCAGATATCAGTGTACCGATAACGCTACAACTAGATGATTCATACAAAATTGGAATAATAAACAGATGCCAAAGTGGCAATAGCACAAGATTTAGAGATTTAATGACCACACATCTAGGCAATATTATTATAAATGAAGACACAAGACAAAATTTGGGGGAAAAAGGCCGCATCCCGCGTTTATTATTTTAAAATAATTGATAAACTTTATTAAACCACAATAACATTCAAAAGGTGCTTGCCCCATAAAATCACTTGCCTTCCACTGGCGCTCGGCCAGGCACGCCCACATCCTTAACCTCTCCCCATACCTGAGGAGGTACCCATAATTAGGCTTACCAGAAGTCCCACTTTTACAGGGATTGTCCCGGTTTGGAGGGGCTGTCCCAGTGTCCCACCCAGTTGTTCATTCTGTCCCAGTAGGGTTGCCACCTCTGGGTTTCAAATCATGTATCCGGGTTTCAGACCACCTGAAACCCGGACACATTAATCAAAATGACTGGACTGTGGCTCTCCAGCATAGTTGGATGCTGGTACTTTGTTACATACAGCCCTGCTTAGCTTAACGTTCGTGTCCTTCAAAGTTTACATTTAGTAGTACAGACTGAGTGAGCAGCGTAGGGTTTTTTTAATTTTGTAGTACTACTTGGTTTATTTTTCTAAGAATTTAACCCCCCGACCCCTGGTGACATTGCCGGTAATACACCTTTAGGGGAATCATATGGGTATGACTAGGAAGTACAGTCAGGAAGGATTTTTGGCCTGGATCTTGCTTTACTTTATGCAGGATAGCATTTTGGCTATAATCTTCCTGCATTATGGTATAGAGTAGCCTCTTAAACAGCTTTAGCAGGTATGTGTTTCTTTTTTACTTATTTCATTCAATGTAGTATTTATGCCTTATCAGTATTTGGCTCTGTTCTTTAATTAGACACATAAAACACATATTACACTGCAGATATTAAATTGTGAAATTGATAATTATGCTTGATGTTTGGCATTATTTAGAATCTGAGATTTAGATTAATGTATGTGTTAATTTAGAGTAATGGTGCATTTTTCACTAGGGGGTGGTGTTATGGTCTATTTAAACTGTGTGATTCACTTGTTTGACTGAAGAAGGGTAGAGTATCCACAAAACATTACACACATAAAAGCTACTACTTTAAAAGGACCGGTAATTGCCACGCCCCCTTGACCGCGCTCCTGACCACACCCCCACTGGTGGTCCCAGTTTCACCTCTAAAAATTATGGTAAGCCTACCCATAATAATTAAATATAACTTAGCGGCTAGCACCCCGCTTTAGCTGCGACAACCACTTACCAAATCCAGGGAGAGAGGGAGGGCGCTTCTCTTTGCAGGTCTTCACTCCTGCTCGGCTACAAAACAAGTGAGCAACGGCTCACGTGACCACGCCCCTAATGCCTAGCGTGAGGTCATTAGCCCCTCCTCACATAGGCATTGATCCAGGGCTTCATTGACCACACATCTAGGCAATATTATTATAAATGAAGACACAAGACAAAATTTGGGGGAAAAAGGCCGCAGCCCGCGTTTATTATTTTAAAATAATTGATAAACTTTATTAAACCACCATAACATTCAAAAGGTGCTTGCCCCATAAAATCACGTGCCTTCCACTGGCGCTCGGCCAGGCACGCCCACATCCTTAACCTCTCCCCATACCTGAGGAGGTACCCATAATAATTAAATATAACTTAGCGGCTAGCACCCCGCCACTGCTCGAAAAGACCTTCGAGCACCAACCCACAGGGCTAAGGCCTTTTTTACCCCTTCGCTCAAGTTAAAGTTAAAAAGATGCAGGCCAATTTTGTTAAGATGAACACCATCTTTTAAAAAGAAGCAGCTTCCAGACTCTCCTTCAAACTCCACATGCCTTACACCGAAGCCACCCAATTTTGCCACAAAGCTTGTGATAGTTCTATTAATCTTTTTACGGGATGAGTCCAATCTTTTCACATCCCAAGCAGACCTCCACGCTAATCTGCACTCAATGTCGGACCAAATAATCATTATCTCAGGTAACAATTCTTTTAACCTAACAATATCTCTTTTGATCATATCTATAAAGTCTTTTTGTGCCATAAACCCCAAATCATTACCCCCTACGTGAATGATTAAAATCTCAGGTGGGTGAAACAATCTAGCCCAACTAATCACTTTAAATAGTAACTGGTCCCACTTCATACCCCTAATCCCAAACCACTTAATTAATATTTTTTCAGATGAACAGCTAAGCTGCAGCCCTGATTCTCTTATTGCAGCCTCTTTTCTTGCCCAGTATATGTAAGAATGTCCCACGATCCAACAATGAATGGGACCTGCTGGAATAAAAAACTATAGCTATAACTTATTAACAAGCTCAGGTCTCACATATAACCTGAAACATTCAGACTTCCATCTCCCAATCTTTTTAACTGTACTAACATTCAAACCAGAAATACTAGCTTCCGTCGCTGCCCCAATTCTAAATGAATGACAACCAAATTCACTACTATTCAAACCTATCCTTTCTAACGCTTTTTTCAATACTGATTCAAATTGAAAACGAGATAAAAATGTGCTGTCCTTGTGCACCAATAACGGAATACCATCAATAACTTTTCTAACAGTAAAAAATTCCCTAACTGCCGTGACTGGGCAGCACAATCCCCCAATTTCTTTCAAACAAACCCAACAACCCTTACCCATTTGATCCGTTTTAGACTTCTTTAACCAAATTAAAACTTCATGCAGGTTCAAAACTACATCTCTATAGCACAAACCCCCGCAATTCCACCTGTTAGCGGATACCAACTCTGAAATCCTAAAAGCACCAAAGAATGCGAGTAAAAATGCCACCCTGAATAACAAAACTTCAAATTGGGAAAAACAAACAAAGGGCAACACTTTAACCAATTTGACAACAACAGCAAAGACCAAAGGTCTTCTATTATCAACTGATACTTTACCCCTAATTATACTCCTTACTGCCATTCTCACAGAAATTTTTTTGGACAGATCGACCCAACCCAACAGGTTAAACAAAAAGGACAAAGCCGCCATATTCCTCTGCACCACCGATTTAGAGATACCCTTCTCTCTCCATTCTTCAATCCAATCTAATTAAAGGAATTCCTCTTTGTCCCCTTCAAAAACAGATAATTTGTTCAACCACTGAACCCACACAGGTAGGTAGGCTTTCCAAGTACTAGGAGCTAAGGCTCCCCTCACCGATTTTAACAATCTAGGAAGTTCAAATGCCACATCTCCTCCGGGCAAGGAAAACCGCTTTCTTCCGCCTCTGGCACAGCCTCCCGGAATCTCCGCCACTGAAAACGAGAAAGAGCATCAGCCCCAACATTGTCCTTTCCAGGAACATGAATAGCTCTAAAAAAGACATTATGCTTCATACATTCAAAAACGAACATCCTCAGCAACCCAATCACTGGTTTCGAACTGGATGATAGGCGATTGATTGCAAAAACAACCCCCATATTATCAGAATGAAATACCACCTTTCTATTCTCAAATTCGACACCCCAAATTTTTAAAGCTACCACTAACGGAAATAATTCCAGAAAGACCAGATTTTTTGTTAGACCTACCTCCGCCCAATATTCAGGCCACTCGCCAGCACACCATTTGTTTCCAAATATGGCTCCAAAACCATGAGCCCCTGAAGCATCAGTGAATAAATGAAGTTCACTACACAAAATCTCCATAGTCTGAATTAAAGATTTGCCATTAAATTCCTTTAAGAAAGCTTTCCAAACTTTCAAATCTTCTTTTACCTGATAAGATAAGCGAATCCGAAAATGGGGAATTTTTACTCCCACAGTGGCTAAAGATAACCTTCTGCAAAAAATCCTACCAACTGGAATGATTTTACACGCAAAATTCAGTTTACCCACTAGAGACTGAATCTCTCTCAACGAAAGCTTCTTTCTCGCAAGAGCTAGATTAATAGAAGATACAAGATCACTAATTTTTTCTGTAGGAAGTCTGCATTCCATAGAAACAGTGTCAATACAAATTCCCAGGAAATTAATCACATGAGAAGGACCTTCAGTTTTTTCATCAGCAACCGGGATCCCAAAGTCCCTAGCTATCAGCATAAAAGAATCCATCAGAAATTGGCATGATTGGGTACCTTCCGGACCCACAAACAAAAAATCATCCAAATAATGAGAAACTGATGACATACCAGAAATCTGCTTTACAACCTATTCTAGAAAACAACTAAATTTCTCAAAATAAGCACAGGAAATAGAACAACCCATTGGTAAGCATAGATCCACAAAATAGGAACTGCCCACAAAGCAGCCCAACAGATGATGACAAGATGGATGGACCGGTAACAGCCTAAATGCTGATTCAATGTCCACTTTCGCCAACAAGGCGTTTGGACCCGCCTCCCGAACCAAATCTAAAGCCTTATCAAAAGATGCGTATCTGACTGCAGATAATTCTGGATCAATACCATCATTCACTGAAAAACCCTTCGGGAAAGACAAATGATGAATCAATCTGAATTGATTTGGCATCTTCTTGGGAACCACTCCCAAGGGAGAGACACGCAAATTCTTAAACGGAGGGGCCCCAAAAGGACCCGCCATCCTACCCAGAGAAATTTCTTTCTGAATCTTAGCCATCACTACTTCCGGAAAATCCAATGCCGACTTTAAATTACCTGCAAAAACTGACTCGATCCCCTCAGAAAAGGGGATATAAAAACCAACTGAAAACCCCTTCAATAGAGTGTTCGCATCTGGTCTTTTAGCTTTCTTCCTACCGTACAATTCTAACCACGGCGCCATCCTTTCGACTTTCACTGGCGTCTTGGCTTTGAATAGTACTTTCGCCTTTTGAGAGAGATTTACCTTTTTTAAAGCATTTTGCACTAGAGTGGACTCCTCCACAAAAGGAACATTCGTGCTTGTATTTACAAGCTGTTCCAAATTTACATGTTCCTTCATTAAATTGGAAGCAAAGCCCTTTTCTGAGGGCCACTGCTGATGATGATGCTGAGGAAGCATTGCTTCCTCCTCCCGTAACACGAAAGGACTGAGACCTTAAAGGAGTCATAAGCTCCAACCATATCCCCATATCCCTATCGTCCCATCTCATCTCAGGTCGAACCGCAAGACGTTGACGAAACTGCTCGTCATACTTCCACCACGCAAGTCCGCCATACGTACGACAAGCACTGGCTATTTCATTGAGATAACAAAAAAGGGAAGAGCAAAGCTCAGGGCTCTTTTCCCCAACTACGCTCGCCAAAATACAAAAGGCAGTCGACCAATTAGATAAAGTTTTTGGCAATTTCCTAAATTTATTTTTACGCTCGTCTTCCTCTTTTTTAGAAGACTCACTCCTTACATCATCTTTGATGTCAAAAACTTGATCCACCGGGAGCAATGAGAAAATTTCAATAAACTCCCTCCTCCAAATCTTTTCTTTTATCTCTAAAGATAAATGAATACCCAAAGGCCCAACTGAACATAAGCAAGGGCGTCTCAAAGCCTGATCAGATACTTTCGGTAGCCCTACCATACTTGCACTACTTAAAATTACCGAAGGTGCCTGCTCAGGAGGACCACCTCCTGAGGGTGCAATTTGCTGAACCCAAACACCAACCGGGCCTGAAGTGCCCTCGGCACTCACCGGACCACTATTTTCCAACCTAGCTATTAAATCTTTCAAGCCCTTTAACATCAGCTCACACCTTACATCAGAAGCATTCAAATCATGATGCACATTTACACTTGAACTCTCACCTGCAGCATTGGACATTACAGGATTCTCCCTTGTAATGACCGTCTCCCTCCTTGCTTCCTGACGTGTTGATTCACTACCTTTTCTCTGTTTATCTCTTTCATTTTCTCTCCTTCTAACCGGAGTCCTAGACCTTCTGGGTCTCCCTCTTTCCCTTGACTGTTTATCCAGTGATCCCCAAAGAGAAGAATCGCCTATTTCTTTGTTTTGCCTGAACGTAATAGGCGAACGGGATCTCTCCCGCCGCCATGATACTGAACTCCTGGAACTTTTCTCCTGTCTCTTTCTTTCACTGTGGACTACCTGAGGCTGAGAGGATGCGTATTCCCTGTTAGCTAACCTTCTATCAAAAATACTAACACCCCTTTCAACAGAGCCCCCGCTAAGAAAATCCCTATCACTATCATTACTAACCTTAGTGTTCACCCTTGCTGAATTACTCGACCTGTTACCCTCAGAATTAACATTACCTGGAACTAAAGCTCTAATTAACTGTGATACAATATCTAAACTGTTTACCTGCTCCGACGCTGCTGGTCCTGGTAAAGCTGCTGGCTCTTCTTCTTCCCCGAAGTCACTGTACTGTTCATCAATCCATAAAGAGTCTGCTTCCTCCTGTATCCTGGAAGGAAACGTATCACTGCTCCGGCCAGGTGTTATAAACTCAGGATGAATAGAATCTGAGGAAAAAGAAACGTTAACCTGCCTAGAGTTAGCCTCCCTATTTACAATCCTACTTGTTCTATCACTAACATTATGCTCCTTCAAAGACATCTCTCTGGTACTACCATCTACACTGGCACTTTCCCAATTTCTAAAACTCTCTGACCTAACATCCCTCTCAGCGTTACCTTCTCCTGAAACTGAAAAACAATGCTTTCTTTTTTCCAATGCCTTTCTACCTGTTGGAGCAGAAGCTCTGACAGTAACTGGCTTATTCACTGTAATATTCCTTGAGCTAATCTTGTTTGAAGAGTCTGTACTTGCTGTTCTAGGCTCAGTAGCCGTTTCAAAATGCCTGCTTTCTTGACTAAAATGTCCCTCACAATATTGCTTCTGCATTAAAAAAGGCTCCTTAGCCGTAAACTGTTCCTGGCCCTTGACGCTTAAAAGGTCCTCATAGCCCGACTTTGAAATGTCATCCCTTACCCCATGACTAAATTCTTTTCCCCGGCATGTATTTGCCTCAGGCCTAACTGCCGTAAACACTTCCAATTGCCCTGCATTATTTGGGCCTCCTATGTCTAAAGGCCTAATTGCCGTAATTATGTCCTGTTGCGGTGTTACAGATAAAGAACCCAACTGCCCAGAATTGTTTTTATTCATAAAACCCAAAGGCCTGTCGGCCGTAATTTTTTCCTGATTTGCTGAGCTCTTTGGGCCTGCTGCCGTTATCCCCTTTTTTGGCGCCAACATACTTACATCCACCGCCTCGCAAGATTCTTCCTCACCTGCCGCCATCTCAGCTTCTTCCGACACCTCTTCATCCCACCGGACGAAAACAGCTCCTGAAAAAGAAGAAGAATTACCTGGTGCAGCTTCTCCATGAAGAAACCGTGTTGCGTCCGTTCTGCTGATGTCTCCCGGTCCTGACCGATTTCCTGCAGCTCCTCTCTTTCTCACCAACGCCGACCGCTGACCCGCTGAAGCTCTCACCGCCTTTCCTCTACGGCTCCCGGACTCCTGTCGTCTTCCGGTCGATGGACTTAACCTTTCTGGTGGACGGGATCTCCGCGCCGGCCTGGATGGCTCACCGCCCGCCGTGACGACTCCTCCGGTTCCTGTGTCCTCTTCAATCGCCAACCGCTTCCGGATCCAATCTTCACCCTTTGACGACAACAGCTCCTGGACCGTCGACAGGATCTTCTGCAACTCCGTCATGGTAAGTAGAATTTCACCGCTTCTCTTCGCAGGTCTTCACTCCTGCTCGGCTACAAAACAAGTGAGCAACGGCTCACGTGACCACGCCCCTAATGCCTAGCGTGAGGTCATTAGCCCCTCCTCACATAGGCATTGATCCGGGGCTTCATTTACGGAGCAAGCTGTGTATAACATTTAAGCACACATCACTTCAATAGTTAACCTATATAGCGTATAAGTGTGAAATCAATAGGATGTGTATGTGATCCTTATTAGTGACACAATCAGCAGACATAGATTAACGTTTAACTTTAACAGTGTGCATGAATATGATCAAAAGTTATATAACAATCTGATAACACAGATCGGGCTACGTTGTCACACGCTGTAGGCCGGAGACACAGTACCAGCATGCAGATTTTTCAGTTTAACACGCAACAACATAAGTGAATATAAATCAACTATTGTGGAATTTATTGAAGCAAAATCTTGCTAACATCACAAATGTGGACACACTGATAATTCAATGGCAACATTCTTTCAATAGTTACCTCCAATTGAGTATATAAATTTTATTGCAGTGCAGGGCTGAGTACCAACAATATTAGTGTCAAGCAATAGATGTTTATTCATTCCATGAATACAGATGCAGTAAGCTTGACTCTGGCAGTAGACTTAAAACTTTATTAAAAGTCACCACAAGTACAAGGGCATTAAAATTAACCCTCTACATGGAGTACAAAAGTTCACTGTAATAACACGCAAAATAAAGAATAACTTTGGAAAATCATCACTAAATACTTGCACATATATAAAGTAGACACTTTATGCTACCAGAGTGCTAGAACCTAAGGCCTAGATTTAGAGTTCGGCGGTAAAAGGGCTGTTAACGCTCCGCGGGTTTTTTTCTGGCCGCACCATAAATTTAACTCTGGTATCGAGAGTTCAAACAAATGCTGCGTTAGGCTCCAAAAAAGGAGCGTAGAGCATATTTACCGCAAATGCAACTCTCGATACCAGAGTTGCTTACGGACGCGGCCGGCATCAAAAACGTGCTCGTGCACGATTCTCCCATAGGAAACAATGGGGCTGTTTGAGCTGAAAAAAAACCTAACACCTGCAAAAAAGCAGCGTTCAGCTCTTAACGCAGCCCCATTGTTTCCTATGGGGAAACACTTCCTACGTCTGCACCTAACACCCTAACATGTACCCCGAGTCTAAACACCCCTAACCTTACACTTATTAACCCCTAATCTGCCGCCCCCGCTATCGCTGACCCCTGCATTACACTTTTAACCCCTAATCTGCCGCTCCGTAAACCGCCGCCACCTACGTTATCCCTATGTACCCCTAATCTGCTGCCCTAACATCGCCGACCCCTATGTTATATTTATTAACCCCTAATCTGCCCCCCACAACGTCGCCGACACCTGCCTACACTTATTAACCCCTAATCTGCCGAGCGGACCTGAGCGCTACTATAATAAAGTTATTAACCCCTAATCCGCCTCACTAACCCTATCATAAATAGTATTAACCCCTAATCTGCCCTCCCTAACATCGCCGACACCTACCTTCAATTATTAACCCCTAATCTGCCGACCGGAGCTCACCGCTATTCTAATAAATGTATTAACCCCTAAAGCTAAGTCTAACCCTAACACTAACACCCCCCTAAGTTAAATATAATTTTTATCTAACGAAATAAATTAACTCTTATTAAATAAATGATTCCTATTTAAAGCTAAATACTTACCTGTAAAATAAATCCTAATATAGCTACAATATAAATTATAATTATATTATAGATATTTTAGGATTAATATTTATTTTACAGGCAACTTTGTAATTATTTTAACCAGGTACAATAGCTATTAAATAGTTAAGAACTATTTAATAGTTACCTAGTTAAAATAATAACAAATTTACCTGTAAAATAAATCCTAACCTAAGATATAATTAAACCTAACACTACCCTATCAATAAAATAATTAAATAAACTACCTACAATTACCTACAATTAACCTAACACTACACTATCAATAAATTAATTAAACACAATTGCTACAAATAAATAAAATTAAATAAACTATCTAAAGTACAAAAAATAAAAAAGAACTAAGTTACAGAAAATAATAAAATATTTACAAACATAAGAAAAATATTACAACAATTTTAAACTAATTACACCTACTCTAAGCCCCCTAATAAAATAACAAAGACCCCCAAAATAAAAAATTCCCTACCCTATTCTAAAATACAAATATTACAAGCTCTTTAACCTTACCAGCCCTGAACAGGGCCCTTTGCGGGGCATGCCCCAAGAATTTCAGCTCTTTTGCCTGTAAAAAAAAACATACAATACCCCCCCCCCCAACATTACAACCCACCACCCACATACCCCTAATCTAACCCAAACCCCCCTTAAATAAACCTAACACTACCCCCCTGATGATCTTCCTACCTTGTCTTCACCATGCCAGGTTCACCGATCCGTCCTGGCTCCAAGATCTTCATCCAACCCAAGCGGGGGCTAGACATCCACTGAAGAAGTCCAGAAGAGGGTCCAAAGTCTTCCTCCTATCCGGCAAGAAGAGGACATCCGGACCGGCAAACATCTTCTCCAAGCGGCATCTTCTATCTTCTTCCATCCGATGACGACCGGCTCCATCTTGAAGACCTCCAGCGCGGATCCATCCTCTTCTTCCGACGACTAGACGACGAATGACGGTTCCTTTAAGGGACGTCATCCAAGATGGCGTCCCTCGAATTCCGATTGGCTGATAGGATTCTATCAGCCAATCGGAATTAAGGTAGGAATTTTCTGATTGGCTGATGGAATCAGCCAATCAGAATATAGTTCAATCCGATTGGCTGATCCAATCAGCCAATCAGATTGAGCTCGCATTCTATTGGCTGTTCCGATCAGCCAATAGAATGCGAGCTCAATCTGATTGGCTGATTGGATCAGCCAATCGGATTGAACTATATTCTGATTGGCTGATTCCATCAGCCAATCAGAAAATTCCTACCTTAATTCCGATTGGCTGATAGAATCCTATCAGCCAATCGGAATTCGAGGGACGCCATCTTGGATGACGTCCCTTAAAGGAACCGTCATTCGTCGTCTAGTCGTCGGAAGAAGAGGATGGATCCGCGCTGGAGGTCTTCAAGATGGAGCCGGTCGTCATCGGATGGAAGAAGATAGAAGATGCCGCTTGGAGAAGATGTTTGCCGGTCCGGATGTCCTCTTCTTGCCGGATAGGAGGAAGACTTTGGACCCTCTTCTGGACTTCTTCAGTGGATGTCTAGCCCCCGCTTGGGTTGGATGAAGATCTTGGAGCCAGGACGGATCGGTGAACCTGGCATGGTGAAGACAAGGTAGGAAGATCATCAGGGGGGTAGTGTTAGGTTTATTTAAGGGGGGTTTGGGTTAGATTAGGGGTATGTGGGTGGTGGGTTGTAATGTTGGGGGGGGGGGGTATTGTATGTTTTTTTTTACAGGCAAAAGAACTGAAATTCTTGGGGCATGCCCCGCAAAGGGCCCTGTTCAGGGCTGGTAAGGTAAAAGAGCTTGTAATATTTGTATTTTAGAATAGGGTAGGGAATTTTTTATTTTGGGGGTCTTTGTTATTTTATTAGGGGGCTTAGAGTAGGTGTAATTAGTTTAAAATTGTTGTAATATTTTTCTTATGTTTGTAAATATTTTATTATTTTCTGTAACTTAGTTCTTTTTTATTTTTTGTACTTTAGATAGTTTATTTAATTTTATTTATTTGTAGCAATTGTGTTTAATTAATTTATTGATAGTGTAGTGTTAGGTTAATTGTAGGTAATTGTAGGTAGTTTATTTAATTATTTTATTGATAGGGTAGTGTTAGGTTTAATTATATCTTAGGTTAGGATTTATTTTACAGGTAAATTTGTTATTATTTTAACTAGGTAACTATTAAATAGTTCTTAACTATTTAATAGCTATTGTACCTGGTTAAAATAATTACAAAGTTGCCTGTAAAATAAATATTAATCCTAAAATAGCTATAATATAATTATAATTTATATTGTAGCTATATTAGGATGTATTTTACAGGTAAGTATTTAGCTTTAAATAGGAATTATTTATTTAATAAGAGTTAATTTATTTCGTTAGATAAAAATTATATTTAACTTAGGGGGGTGTTAGTGTTAGGGTTAGACTTAGCTTTAGGGGTTAATACATTTATTAGAATAGCGGTGAGCTCCGGTCGGCAGATTAGGGGTTAATAATTGAAGGTAGGTGTCGGCGATGTTAGGGAGGGCAGATTAGGGGTTAATACTATTTATGATAGGGTTAGTGAGGCGGATTAGGGGTTAATAACTTTATTATAGTAGCGCTCAGGTCCGCTCGGCAGATTAGGGGTTAATAAGTGTAGGTAGGTGTCGGCGACGTTGAGGGGGGCAGATTAGGGGTTAATAAATATAACATAGGGGTCGGCGATGTTAGGGGTAGCAGATTAGGGGTACATAGGGATAACGTAGGTGGCGGCGATTTGCGGTCGGAAGATTAGGGGTTAATTATTTTAAGTAGCTTGCGGCGACGTTGTGGGGGGCAAGTTAGGGGTTAATAGATATAATACAGGGGTCGGCGGTGTTAGGGGCAGCAGATTAGGGGTACATAAGTATAACGTAGGTGGCGGTCGGCAGATTAGGGGTTAAAAATTTTAATCGAGTGGCGGCGATGTGGGGGGACCTCGGTTTAGGGGTACATAGGTAGTTTATGGGTGTTAGTGTACTTTAGGGTACAGTAGTTAAGAGCTTTATAAACCGGCGTTAGCCAGAAAGCTCTTAACTCCTGCTATTTTCAGGCGGCTGGAATCTTGTCGTTAGAGCTCTAACGCTCACTGCAGAAACGACTCTAAATACCAGCGTTAGAAAGATCCCATTGAAAAGATAGGCTACGCAAATGGCGTAGGGGGATCTGCGGTATGGAAAAGTCGCGGCTGTAAAGTGAGCGTTAGACCCTTTAATGACTGACTCCAAATACCAGCGGGCGCCCAAAACCAGCGTTAGGAGCCTCTAACGCTGGTTTTGACGGCTACCGCCGAACTCTAAATCTAGGCCTAAGAATGGTAACTTGGATTTATTATTGAATATCCACATATACATATACTAAACACCTATCTCTACAGTGTGCCAGAAGCCAACAATGATAGTAGACTCTAACCAACTAATGAACAACTGCTATGGAATATAGACCTTAGGTCCTCACTTTAACAACGTGTACGTATAACAATATTTTATTGCAGTGCAGGACTGAGTACCAACAATAAATGTGCCAGAAGCCAACAATGATAGTAGATTCTAATCAACTAATGAACAATTGCTATGGAATATAGATAAGTGATGCAAAGTGATAGATTCACATCCAATGCCTGATGTTGGTATACCAGAGTACTATATATAACAGTTAAATAAATAATAACCAAAGACAGATAAGTATTTACTACAAAGGGTGTGTGGTGATACTGTGACTTAGCAATGCTACCCCTGAATCTGATCTCTCCCAAAATCAGATGTGTAAAAGGATGAACCAAGTGGGGGGGAGGGGAGCGCTCAAAAATGAGCTGTGAGTTGTACTAGAGAAGGTGATGTGAACCAATCTTTGATTGGTATATGTTAAAAATAGAACTCTTTGTGGTAAATAATTATAAATATAAATATAAATTAAATGTGATATTAATCTCTGGTTTTGAGTTGAATTCTCTCAATTTGATGAGTGCAAATATGTCGCTCATACAGCTATATATGTGTGTAAGCAAATTGGTATTTAAATTATTTAAATTTTTATGTGAAACTCTTAAAAAGCGTGGTTACAAATATACTTGTTGGACTGAGTGACAAGATGAAGAAACAAAATGCGGAGAACTATAATGTTGTATATAAAATAATTTTACTAAAAATAAATTGTTGCACAAACATATTATAAAAACACATTAAGAGTATCTAAAAATGCACTTGCAATCAAATATTATGCAGATCTGAATGATTCAATATAAACTCCAAATGGCAGTATTCATATATGATCACCAAAATATATTATAAACTCCAAGTTGCATCATTTAGTACATATTCTCAGAAAAGGCAACACATGTAGCAGTTAAATCTTATGTTACTGTTACAAATGGCAGAACGTTTTCAATGAGGATCTGTGGGGTTAATCCACGGATTAAAGCGGTATGTCTAAACAGAGACTTTAAAACGTATTATCAATACAGAGACGTAAAACAGTAGATGAATATCACATAAAGGAGGACTGCCTATTTGTACATAAGTGGTTTGTACATAGGTGATGGTATTTAGCTTGTTGTATCAAAAAGTAGCAATGGATGCTTATATATTATATTAGTGTTCCCAGTCTCTGATGGGTTCTGTATACACGTTGGTCGTCTAGTGACGATTCAGTTGATGAGATTAAAAATATAAGTTGTGGCCACAACTATTATATCCAAGGATGGTATGTCCCTGTTTTAAAAAATGCTAATATCAGCTGAGCAGTTTTTCGTTATGAAGTAACTGTTTTAGAAAGGGCTCAATGCTGAGTGGTAGATCAAACGGAGTGAAGCGGTGCTCCCCCTAGCCGTACTACTGATATCCCTTACCTCCTCTCCAATTACACGGGTATTCGGAAGGTTACCTTAAAGGTTCCTGCAACGGGACTGGATCCAGTCTTGATAAAGGCGCATCTTTAGCGCTGAAACGCGTAGATTTGACTATCTAATGTGACTAGGCTCTAGCGAGGAAAACGAAAGATCCATCCAGGAACCACTCCCCCCACGACCCGACTACCTGATTGGACCTCCGAGGACCAGACACGAATCCCATACCCAGAAGGGATTGCCGGGAAGCCTTAACGGCGAGACGCCGAAGAGCTAAGCGATTTGCAACCCGTTGCAGGAACCTTTAAGGTAACCTTCCGAATACCCGTGTAATTGGAGAGGAGGTAAGGGATATCAGTAGTATGGCTAGGGGGAGCACCGCTTCACTCCGTTTGATCTACCGCTCAGCATTGAGCCCTTTCTAAAACAGTTACTTCATAACGAAAAACTGCTCAGCTGATATTAGCATTTTTTAAAACAGGGACATACCACCCTTGGATATAATAGTTGTGGCCACAACTTATATTTTTAATCTCATCAACTGAATCGTCACTAGACGACCAACGTGTATACAGAACCCATCAGAGACTGGGAACACTAATATAATATATAAGCATCCATTGCTACTTTTTGATACAACAAGCTAAATACCATCACCTATGTACAAACCACTTATGTACAAATAGGCAGTCCTCCTTTATGTGATATTCATCTACTGTTTTACGTCTCTGTATTGATAATACGTTTTAAAGTCTCTGTTTAGACATACCGCTTTAATCCGTGGATTAACCCCACAGATCCTCATTGAAAACGTTCTGCCATTTGTAACAGTAACATAAGATTTAACTGCTACATGTGTTGCCTTTTCTGAGAATATGTACTAAATGCTGCAACTTGGAGTTTATAATATATTTTGGTGATCATATATGAATACTGCCATTTGGAGTTTATATTGAATCATTCAGATCTGCATAATATTTGATTGCAAGTGCATTTTTAGATACTCTTAATGTGTTTTTATAATATGTTTGTGCAACAATTTATTTTTAGTAAAATTATTTTATATACAACATTATAGTTCTCCGCATTTTGTTTCTTCATCTTGTCACTCAGTCCAACAAGTATATTTGTAACCACGCTTTTTAAGAGTTTCACATAAAAATTTAAATAATTTAAATACCAATTTGCTTACACACATATATAGCTGTATGAGCGACATATTTGCACTCATCAAATTGAGAGAATTCAACTCAAAACCAGAGATTAATATCACATTTAATTTATATTTATATTTATAATTATTTACCACAAAGAGTTCTATTTCTAACATATACCAATCAAAGATTGGTTCACATCACCTTCTCTAGTCCAACTCACAACAGATAAGTATTTAACCAACATATTATAACGTGGTAAATAATTTAAACCACAGAGGTATACACTGAACATGACAGTGCGAGATAACTGAATTACCTATACATATATTATAGGTAGATTCACACCCAATGCTTGATGTGGGTACACCAGAGTACTATATATAACAGTTAAATAAATAATAACCAACGACAGATAACAGGTATTTAACCAACATATTATAACGTGGTAAATAATTTAAACCACAGAGGTATACACGGAACATGACAGTGCGAGATAACTGAATTACCTATACATATATTATAGGTAGATTCACACCCAATGCTTGATGTGGGTACACCAGAGTACTATATATAACAGTTAAATAAATAATAACCAACGACAGATAACAGGTATTTAACCAACATATTATAACGTGGTAAATAATTTAAACCACAGAGGTATACACTGAACATGACAGTGCGAGATAACTGAATTACCTATACATATATTATTTTTCTTGGCAATCACCACTCTGTAGAATTCCACCTATTGAGTACCTTATAGTGAGATCTGAATAAACAGACTATACCAATAAGGCCAGACCCATTATTTTCAGATCTTATAGTACAATTAAGATAGCAGCTCACGATAGATCAATTTTAAATGTTTGTATTGCCCCATCTTCTAAACATATCTAATAAAAGTTAAATTTTAAATAACGTTTTCTTTGCTTCTACCATCAGTCTGGGCAGAGAGTGCTACTATAAGCATTTCCTTCCAGGGATTCTTCTCCCTATTGTTCACAGGTCTCATTTAGTGTCTATTATATATAGGAGACGATTTGAACAGTACAATACATGGACCAAAGTCAATACTATGAGAACTATGTGTACATCCTTATCCGCATTTCCTATAGATGGATATGATACCAATGTTCAATACTAAATGTAACACATCTCATGTAATCTTGTGCTTATACTGTAATATTATTGCAACTTTATTGTAATTGAATGGAAAATCAATAAAAATCAATATAATTAAAAATATCACCTTCTCCAATACCAATTTGTACATACATATGTATTGGCTTTACGTCCATACAAAGGTCCGTATTTACTGGAGGAATATCTCAAGTCATAACTTACATACAGCTATATTTCTTATTTATTTTGTTGACAATACTTCTAATCAAAAGGAAGAATTCATATTGTGTTAAACCCTTCACCGTGATAGGTGTGAATAGGGAATCCTAAGTCAAATCCTATGTCAAAGAAGTTTTTATCTGAGTGACATGAGACCATCTGTAATAGTGTGTGACCATCTGAAACGTGAATCATCATATAAAAAATATATAGGAGCATTGAAAGGCGGCCATATTTGGCTATGGTGCTAATTTTATTTGTTTATATATTATGATCTTGTGATATCTTCTATAATAGTGCAAAATAATAAAATAAATAAAACCAAAAGTGACGTAATAACCATCATGAAACAAACTACAAATGATCCCAAGGGGATTGCAAATTCTGAAATTCCCTACTTTTCAATTCCATGACATAGATTTAATAGAGCTGTGGAATTTGGCTTTCTTTAAGTGGCTGCTCTTTTTGTTTAATGAAATTTCTCATTAATTATAAATCTAACACATTACTGGGCATTAGAAGATCTATTGATTATTGAAAATATGTGGATTGGGTAATATCCTATCCCCCACACAGCTAAATAAGCAACTCTCTATCTACTCCCAACACTTGGCTAATGTGCAATGGACACTATCGATGTGGCACCAGAGATTGTGTGACATGTGAATATGCTTTCATAGGATCTACCTTCAATTCTACAGTTACAGGGGAGACCTTTCAATTTAAGAATTGACTTAATTGTAGGCCCACCTATGTTGTTTATCTTATCACATGTGCTTCATGTAATCATCAATACGTAGGTCTCATGTCTAGGGAGGTGAGATCTCGTATAAGGGAACATCTGTCCAGGAACTGGGCGAGCTACTACTTCACTTGTCCAACATTTTGCCATGACACAATCATAATCTTAACACCTTCCATTGGACAATAGTACAACAGGTTTTTCACAAAAAAAGGGATAGGGATGTATTGAATATTTAGACTGTGTATCAGATTTCCCCCTTGTATGAATTCTGAATATGATTTAATTCATTACCAGCAATGAGTTTTATTCCCCCCCTATTTCTGTGTGTTTTATATTATACTGTTTATCTCATTTGTCTATAAGATTTTATTCAGTGATATACATATGTGCATAAACTGTAATTATTATTATCTTTATTAGTTTTACTTAGGTTACATCGCTATTTCACCTTATGCATTATTCTCTCTATTTTTTCCAAGTGTATATTATTATTATTATTATTATTCTTTATTTATAAAGCGCCGACAGACAAGGAGTGGATGAGCTGTTTGGTAGTTTCAGCACTCAGAAACGGACGAATTTTGGAGATATTGCGTAGGTGGTTGCGGCAGGATGAAGAGAGCAGTTGGATGTGGGGAATGAAGGACAGATTTGAGTTAAGCGTGACTCCGAGGCAGCGGACTTGGGGTGATGGGGAGATAGTGGTGCTGCCAACAGTGATAGAAAAATTAGAGACTGGAGTGGAGCTAGAGGGGGGAATTAGAAGTAGTTTGGTCTTGGACATATTTATTTTTAGGTGGTGAGAGGCCATCCAGGAGGAAATGCCAGATAAGAAGTCGCTGATGTGAGATTTGACAGAAGGAGAGAGTGCAGAGGTGGAAAGGTAGATCTGGGTATCATCAGCATAGAGGTGATAGCTGAAGCCATAGCTGTTGATAAGTTTACCCAGTGAAGAAGTGTAAATAGAGAAGAGGACCCAGGACAGAGCCTTAAGGTACTCCAACAGACAGGGGCAATAGAGAGGAGGAGTCACCAGCAAAAGAGACGGAGAAGGATCTGTTAGAGAGATAAGAGTGAATCCAGGAGAGGGCAGTGTCACAGAGACCAAGAGAACTGAGAGACCATAGGAGAAGGGGATGGTCAACAGTGTCAAAGGCAGCAGATAGGTCAAGTAAGATGAATATAGAGTAGTAGCCTTTGTTTTTAGCAGAAAGGAGATCGTTAGTAACCTTGGTGAGGGCAGTCTCAGTTGAGTCTTGGGGACGGAAGCCAGATTGCAGGGGGTCGAGCAATGAGTTGGAGGACAGGAAGTGGGTTAGGCAATTGAAAACTAGTTTTTCAAGGAGTTTTGAAGCTAGTGGGAGCAGTGATATGGGGCGGTAGTTTGCATGGGAGTTAGGGACGAGGGAGGGTTTTTTGAGGATGGGGGTGACCGTCGCATGTTTGAAGGAGGCAGGGAATGAGCCGGTAGAAAGGGATAGGTTAAATATGTGAGTAAGAGCCGGAGTGAGGGTGGTAGACAGAGGAGGAATTAGATGTGAAGGAATAGGGTCAAGTGGGCAGGTAGTGAGGTGTGAGGAAGACAAAAGAGAAGCCACTTCACTCTCAGTGGTTGGGAGGAGGGTGCAGAGAGTGGCAGAGGGGGTGACTGGGCGCGGAGTTCAGAGATTGCAGGTTTGTGTTGGGATGTTTCCTCGGATTGCAAGTGTTTTATTGAGAAAATAGTCAGCAAGGTCTTGAGCACTGAATGCATATGAGGGGGGTGGTGCAGGTGGGTAGAGGAGAGAGTTGAAAATAGAGAAGAGTCTTTTAGGGTTTGAGGAGTGAGTGGATATAAGAGAAGAGAAGTAGGTTTGCTTAGCTAAGCGAAGGGCAGAGGTGTAAGAGTAGATAATGAACTTATAGTGCATGAAATCAGGTTCAGAGCGGGATTTCCTCCAGGCACGTTCAGCAGTGCGAGAGCATTTTTGTAGGTGACGCGTTTGTTGGGAGTGCCAGGTTTGGAGCTGACGACGTGGGGCTTTGCGAGGTTGGGGTGGAGCGAGAGTGTCAAGTGCAGCAGAGAGAGTATTGTTATAGTGGGTTATAGGAAGGTCAGGGCAGGATATTGTGGAAGTGTGGGGGAGGCGTAGTTGAATAAGGTTGGAGAGTTGGGGAGCGTCCACAGTGTGCAGATTTCTACTGGTGCGGGGGCGAGAGGGGGAAGTAGGTTTAGTATCTATATTAGGATTAAAAGTGAGCAGATGGTGGTCTGAGATGGGAAATGGGCGACATGCAACATTAGAGAGAGAGAGCAGAGATAGGAGAATACCAGATCAATCGAGTGTCCATCGTGGTGGGTAGGGAATAGGGTGGATTGTGAGAGGCCGAAGGAGTTAGTGAATGAGAGAAGTTTAGAGGCAACAGGGGCAGTTGGGTTGTCAATGGGGATGTTGAAGTCCCCTAGGATTAGAGCAGGTGTATTTGTGGAGAGAAAGTAAGGAAGCCAGGCAGCAAAGTTGTCAAGGAATTGGGAAGTTGCTCCAGGGGGGCGTTAGATAACTGCCACTCTGAGAGAGAGAGGGGAGAACAGGCGAATGCAGTGGACTTCAAAGGATGAAAAGGAGAGAGATGGAAATGGGGATAGGTACTGATAGGAGCAGGAGGGGGAGAGTAAGATGCCAACACCGCCACCATGTCTCTCACCTGGCATAGTGTATAAGACTATTGTGGATTTGTCTGTAACCCTGTAATACACACATTTTTAGCCTGTATGATTACTCTATCTCTATGATTAATTATACTTTTTGGAATGTAAAAGAGTAAAGAATGTAATATGTTTATTGTCGAAAATATATAAAAGTTTAAGTATAGTACGATAACTTTATACATATATTCATATTTATTAACATCTATCACATTTACAGCTATATTTAGACATATATAGATCCAAGTATTTTGGATTGCATATGAAGTATATCACTGTTAGTAGACTTAGTTTGATATGTTCTTTCACTTTAAGTTTTTAATTTACGTCACTTTGGTTTTATTCTATCATTGGTTGATAGGTGTTTTAAAAGTTGCTCATCACTACCACGGCCGAAAAATGTTAGCTATTATTTGACATTTTCATTTTCTGTTCACTGTCTATCCTGTTTTAATATGCAGTTAGGCACTAAGGGATAGATTTATCAAGCAGCGGATGCTGCAATCTACCCCCGAAGTTTCAGGTCTGCTTGAAACTTAATTTAAGAAGCAGTGGTCGTAAGACGATCGGGATGATTGACACCCCCTGCTAGCGGCTGATTGACTGAGAATGTGCAGGAGGCAGCACTGCACAAGCATTTCACAATGATAAATGCCGACAGAATATGCTGTCGGCATTTAGCAATGTCCGCCCGACATTTGATAAATCTACCCCTATATGTGCTGAAAAATGTTAAATTTTATTCGCTCCTCAGCGCCTTTCTACATTGTATCCTTTGTTGAAAAACATACCTAGGTAGGCTCAGAAGCTGCTGATTGGTGGCTTTAAATATATGCACAATGATATTGGCTCATCCATGTGCATTGCTGTCTCATCAACAAAGGATACCAACAGAATGAAGCAAATTAGATAATCAAAGTAAATTGGAAAGTTGTTTATAATTGTTTTCTCTATCTAAATCACAAACTAAATATTTGGGGTTTCATGTCCCTTAAGTGTTGCAGTTGAGAAGAAATACTTTATTCAAGACAACTATCAGTGACTGTGATAGGAAGAGCTATAGATATGGTTACTTAACAGATGTAGATTATAAAGTAGTTAATTTTAAATTAGTATAAATCTGATGTCCATTGCAATTAACTAATGTTAGCACTAAGAAGTAATTAAATAAATCATGAAATACATCTAACAACAACTAATTAATCATTCTTCATTAAAGATGATGGGAGAAAGCATTTCATGCTTTTAGTATAAAATATTTAAATGCAATACAAAAAATTAAAAACATATTTTGAAACAAACAGTGCTAGTATGCTGTAAACATCTGCCCTTCTCAAAGTCATTGTGCTATAAAAAACAATTAACCCTTTATATGTTCTTCCAAATATGATGTTACACTGATTTTGACATTTCCGAAAGTTTATTAAAAAGGATACATATTTTTAATGCCCCTTGAAAATTTTATGTGAAGTCACTAAATTTGCCACTCTACTAGTAATTAGTGCAACACACAGATATCTGTATTTGCAAAGATATTTATATGTTGCGCTTATTGTCTTAAATATCAGGTGTCAAAATGAGCTATATGCTGTAGATCATGGTTATTTTTGTTATTTGTTTTACTAACAAGTTTAGAATTGCACACACAATGCTTATTATCTCTCTTTCTAATCTATCTATCTTCTCTACAACAGTATATTGTATTTGCTTGTTGCGGTTTATATATCCTGCCACTGGGGTTAGGGGGGCATGTGGGATATATTCTACGGGAGGGGAATGGTTTGGCGTTTAAATAAAAAGTGAAGCAGTACCATGTCTAACCTGTGAGTTATATTCATCTTATAAAGTGGAGAATACAACAACCTGCAGTATATTTTCTGATGTAAGCTACAGAGAAGCACCAGGAGAGGTAAATGTCATCTGGACACAGGGAGAGCCATCATCCATGACCTATAACTAGGTCCAACATAAATTCATACTAAGGTGAATATATATTTATCCTGGGACTGATTCACTGTATTTGCTTGTAGTGACTTGCAGCAGCTTTTGAGGTTATATTATCTCTCATATCTACAGTAAAACTCACACACTAACTTTAGTGAACAAAATAAACTCATTTTTGGAACAGGTTATTCTACAGAATATACAAAGTCTGATAAAATAGGATAGGAATTTAAGTACAGACCATCAATTATAAACTGTGGGGAATGAAAGTTTTGTATTTATTCCTAGAAAATCCTATTCAATTTAATTCTTTTTTTTTTATTCTTTTTTTTATGTATTATATATTATATTTTTTAATATGGCAGCTAGGCTTTCAGTGCCTGCAGGTGCCCAGCATTGGGTGATATTTTTAAATATGCAAATATAGGAAAGGTATCCAAGATTAAGCCTTACATAAACTGCTCAACATAATATATTATTTCTTTAATAATATGTGGCATGTGTTTTATTCAGTATGTTGGGGGTTACAAAACTACCTTGGAGTAATTGAATATTTCAACATTGTTGTAATAGGGAGGATATAACAAAATATACCACAAGCCAAGCATTTTGGGGTATGTGTACTAATATGCATCAAATTTAATGTGTCAATGATTTATATTTTAGTTTTTGATAACTGTTCATTTTGTTATGCTTTTATAGTAATATTTATAAAACTTATTTTTTTATTAATTTGGTAGAAAAAATGTTTAATATTATATTTATTAACCATTTTTTACAATTAAGGCTAATTAATTTTACTATGAACATTTTTTATTAGTGTTAATACTGTTGATGTCCATTTAACTAAGAATAATTCAAATGTTTTATTTTTTAAAAAAATACTGTTTTCTTTAGAAACAAAATATGCCTCAAAATAATTTATATGTATTTATGATTAATATTAATTATTTTACCATGAAAATTGCTTATTTGTGTTCATACTGTTGATGTCCATTTAACTAAGAATAATTCAAATGTGTGAATGATTTAAATTTTAGTTTTTGCTAACTGTTCATTTTATTGAGCAATTATAGCAATCATTATAAAACTTCATTTTTTTATTAATTTGGTAGAACAAAACGTTTAATATTATATTTATTAACCCTTATTTACAATTAAGGCTGATATAAATTGTACCATAAAATAGTTTATTAGTGTTAATACTATTGATGTCCATTTAACTAAGAATAATTCAAATGTTTTATTTAAAAATAATATATACTGTTTTCTTTAGAAACAAAAATATGCCTCAAAATAATTTACATGTATTTATGATTAATATTAATTAATTAATTAATATGTATTATTTGATAACCACAAGATAATAGAGGTTAAATGGAATAAATATGCAAAAAGAAAATGCTCTTTGTTATATAATTTTATTTATTACTCTAAGGATTTACTGTCGGTGTGATCAACCTTGGCCCCCCAGATGTTTTGGAACTACATTTCCCATGATACTAGCTAGCCTAAAGAGTGTTTGAGCATTATGAGAAATGCATTCCCAAAAACATCTGGAGGGCCAAGGTTGATCACCCCGGCTGTACTGGGACCTAGCTGAACACATCTGGAGAGCCAATGATAAGAGAAATGTGTGTGCAGCCACCAATCACGGGATAGCTCCCAGTAGTGCAATTCTGTTTCTGAGCCTACTTAGGTATGCTTTTCAATACAAGATACCAAGAGAACAAAGTCAATTTTGTGGTGGACATAAACTGAAAAGTCTTTTAAAAATGCATGCTTGATCTGAACCATGAAAATTAATTATTGCATGTCACTTTAAGCAAGTGAGATTGTACACCATAAACCTTGGTGAGGCAAATAGTTGACTATTGGGCGAATTTTGATCAATGGCTAACATGACAGTTGTTTTTCTGTGGCTCTCGGTGAGAGTAATAATTATCAGTATTTGTCATTAAAGGGACAGTCTACACCAGAATTTTTATTGTTTTAAAAGATAGATAATCACTTTATTACCCATTCCCCAGTTTTGCATAACCAACACAGTTATAATAATATACTTTTAACTTCTGTGATTATCTTGTATCTAAGCCTCTGCAAACTGCCCCTTTATTTCAGTTCTTTTGACAGACTTGCAGTTTAGCCAATCACTGCCTGCTCCCAGATAACTTCACGACGTGCACGAGCACACTGTTATCTATATGAAGTACGTGAACTAACACCCTCTAGTGGTGAAAAACTGTTCAAATGCATTATGAAAAGAGGTGGCCTTCAAGGTCTAAGAAATTAGCATATGAACCTCCTAGATTAAGCTTTCAACTAAGAATACCAAGAGAACAAAGCAAAATTGGTGATAAAAGTAAATTGGAAAATTGTTTAAAATTGCATGCTCTATCTGAATCATGAAAGTTTATTTTGGCCTAGACTGTCCCTTTAACCTGCAGCTTTAAAGGGACGGTCAAGTCAAAAAATTTCTTTCATGAACTCACAGTCATGAATGTTCATTCCAGATAAGTTCAATAATACATGCACTGTAGTGAACGAAATTTTGACTTAGAGTACACAACCACGATTGTGCAATCTTACTTAAGGGTCTCTTAGAAAGATGCTAAGGAGCAAGAAAGCAGGTTCAAGATTTACATTTTTAAATAAGCAAAAATCCTATCACAAATATATATATTTTAATTGTTATACGTAGAAACTCGCAGTTACCATTTTGTGTACAGTACACACCGATATGGAGCCAAGCTTTTAACAAACACTAGAAAAAAATCTTGTTTAAAAACATACATTATAAAAGTTGTCAAATGCCTGGATAGCGATAGAAAAACTGCACACAGTCTGGCCATGCTAACAACCTAATAGATGCATTTATATTAGTTAGCAGTGGTGTGGACTGCAACAGTTAACTCTTAAAGCTACGATTATGCGATCTCCTGTAAAAAAAACTATCACCTAGATTACGAGTTTTGCAGTAAGGCTATAATGCTTAAAAATTGTCCATTGCGCGTGGAATGGCCGGTAATGAATATTACGAGTCACGGCAGTATAGGATGTAGTGCAAGCATTTTAGCCTTAACGCAACCCTCCATTCCGCAATCAAAAAATGAAGTTTGAGTGCATGATTTTCCATAGTGCCTTATTACAAGTTGTGTGGTCCGGCTAAAATGCTTGTGTTATAGCCTATACCGTCACGAGCCATTCCTCGATCTGAGACCAGTAGTTATGGATTTTGTGAAACAAAAATGTTTCTCATAACTAAAATGTTACAAAGCACAGTAAAACCCATAATCTACCTATTAACCCCTAAACTGCCACTCTCCCACATCGCAAATACTATGTTGAAGTTATTAACCCCTAATCCGCTGACCCCCCACTTCGTCAACACTATATAAAACTATTAACCCCTAAACTGCCAGCCCCCACATCGTAACTAATAAACGAAACCTATAACCCCTAAACCGCCAGCCCCCCACATGGTAACTAATAAACAAAACCTATTAACCCCTAAACCGCCAGCCCCCCATATCATAACTAATAAACTAAACTTATTAACCCCTAAATCTCAACCCCCCCACATCGCAAAACACAAAATTAAATTATTAACACCCCCTAACTTTAAATTAAAAGTTACAATATAACTATCTTTAAATAAATAAAAACTTACCTGTGAAATAAAAAAACTAACATTAAACTATAAATTAACCTAACATTACTTTTCTAATAAAATAAAATAAAAAATACCAATTAAAAAACCTAAATTACAAATTTAAATAAACCTAATACTATGAAAAAAATAAAAAAATCTTACATTGCAAAAAATAATAACACTAAAAATACGAAAAATAAAAAAAACTCTAAGATTACAAAAAATAAGTCTAAAAAAATACTAAGCTACCCATTGCCCCTAAAGGGGCATTTGTATGGGCATTGCCCTTTAAAGGGCATTCAGCTCTTTTACACTGCCCAAAGCCCTAATCTAAAAAAAAAAACACCCCAAAAAATGCAAAAAAACCCTAATACTAACCCCAGAATATCTACTCATGGTTCCTGAAGTCCAGTCATCCCTCCTCATCCAGTCGGCTAGAAGTCATCATCCAGGCGGTGACATCTTCCTTCATCGCGGGACCATCTTCTATCTTCATCCTGGTGTCGCAAAGCTGTGGAGGCACGGACCTGTGGAGGCACAGAGCATCATCGCCGGTGGCGCAGACATCCAGCGTGGAGGATCCTCTCCATACAGTCACCATCGTACACTGAAGCTTGAATGCTAGGTACCCATTTAAAAATGGGATACCTTGCATTCCTATTGCCTGAAATTTTCAATGCAATCCTATTGCCTAAAGATTGAATGCAAGTAACCCCTTTTATATTGGGGCACCCTTGCATTCCTATTGGCTGAAAATTTGAAAACAGTCAATAGGATGAGAGCTGCTTAAATCCTATTGGCTGATTTGATCAGCCAATAGGATTTAAGCAGCTGTCATCCTATTGGCTTATTTGCATTTTACAGCCAATAGGATTGCAAGGGTACTCCAATATAAAATGGGTACCTTACATTCAATCTTCAGTGTGCTGTGGACGATCGCATGAAGAGGACCTCTGTGTCGGATGACCGTGCCTCCTCCACGCCACCAGGATGAAAATGGAAGATGGTCCTGCAATGGAAAAGATAGAGCTGCCTGGATGAAGACCTTTCACTGCCGGGAAGAAGATGGATGTCCGGACTTCAACAATGGGAAGCACCGATTTTGGGGTTAGTGTTATTTTTTGTCTTTTTTGGGGTGGTTTTTTTATTTAGATTAGGGCTTTTTTATTTTTTTATTGGCTACAAAAGAGGTGATTGCCCCTTTTAAAGGCTATTTTAAAGGCTATTGGTAGTTTATAGTTAGATTAGGTTGTTTTTTTGGCAGGGTGCTTTTTTAAGGGGGTGTTAGATTAGGAATAACTTTTTTTGTTTTGGATCATTTTATTTGCTATTTTTTGTAATGCTAGTTTTTTTATTTTTTTGTAATTGTTTTATTTTTTATTTTGAGTAAGGGTAAGTTGCTTTTATTTTATGTAATGTTAGGGATTTTTGTATCTTTTTATTTTTGTAATTGTTTATTATTTTTTTAATGTAGTTAGTATTTTTGTAATTTTATGTAAGTGTATTTTAATTGGGGTTAAGTTAAGGGTTGTTAGGTTAGGGGGCTTAGTTATTACGTTAATACTTTGTGTTGGTGATAGTTGGCAGTTTAGGTATTAATGGTTTTATTAGGTATTTTGCGTTGTGGGTATTGGCGGTTTAGTGGTTAATATATAAAGCTAGCTAAGATGTCAGTAGCAGCATGTATGTAGCAAGATTTATGTGTGTATTCCTTCAGTTTTATGCTTAAAGCGACATGAAACCCAATTTTTTTCTTTTGTGGTTTAGAAAGAGTATGCAATTTTAAACAACTTTCTAATTTACTTCGATTAGTTAATTTGTTTCATTCTCTTGATATCCTTTGCTGAAAAGCATATCTAGATAGGCTTAGTAGCTGCTGATTGGTGGCTGCACATAGATGCCTCGTGTGATTGGCTCCCCCATGGGCATCCCTATTTATTTAACAAAGGATATCTAAAGAATGAAGCAAATTAGCTAATAGAAGTAAATTGGAATGTTCTTTAAAATTTTATTCTCTACCCGAATCATGAAAGAAAAATTCTGGGTTTAGTGTCCCTTTAAGATTGATGCATTATTCATTGTACGAACTGGCTTTATCTTTTTTCTTTTGTAGCATATCTTTATTGTACTTTCTTTTATAATAATATTTCTATTATTCCTGTATCTAATCTTAATCAAAATATATTTTAAAAAATTAACCAGAATGCTAAACCTAAAAGGTAGGTATAAAATTACTACCTTTATTTTATAACCCATTTTCTTACTGTGCAGTGCAGTAGACATATAAAAGGCAGCATCTTGCAAATTCAGGAAAGTAGGCCCCAAAAGTTTGGGGTTTCTTGAGCAAGGAAGACATAGCACCCCCTGGAGGTTAATACTTCTATGAGTTCCTAGGTAGTATCTAATCATTGTAAACAATTCATTTCACAATTTTTTAAGGTTTACAGTAAAAGTAGTAACATTTTCTACAGAAAAGTATAACTGTTTAATTTCCTATTTGTAGTGTTATGTTGCTGTGATCTGGAGGACAGACCTAAAATGCTGCGTCACACACTATCATACTCTGCAGCTTTTATTTTATAAATTGGTGGGTTTGAGTTGACTTTGCTATAGTGGGAACTATCAGGGTAGCATATGCCTCATTACTAATACTTCTTTTGTGTTTCCCCAAACAGGCATCTCATGTCATATACAAGTTGGTCAGTGTATAGATAGGCACAGCAGTTATCAGTCACTCTTCACCAAAATGGCTTGGTTCTTCCTCTGGATCTCTATTCTAATTTCCCTTGGTAAGTAAAATGCATCTCACAATATATTAAGTACACTACTAGTAATAATTATTAATCCTGTGTTAGTAAGCTAGAATGCAATGTATAAAAAGGGGCATTCACTATTTACTCATGGATTACATCTCACGCAAGGTGTTGTAGCTCACTCGGGTGTCACAGAACCTACCTGCGGCTGAGGAGTTAAAAGGGAAGCTGATACGTTAGATCATTTGTGGAATATAACATTATTGTATTATTATGTTACACTTTAATTTAAACAATATTATAATTTGGTCTGATTACGATTAAATAATAGACATACATTTTTTATAATATGGGGGGCCATATTACTGGTGTAGTATCCAGTATTAGCAAAATATGCCCCATTTACATTTGTTTTGTCCCAGCAATTTTGGAAGTTGTAGTGGGAAATGTTACCTGCATATATTCTATTCAGGTTTTCTGCGCATTCTGCATAACACTGTGTTTTATCATGAGAGCCAAACTGAAACTTTTATGAGTTGGAAAGGGTGTGCAATTTAAAAACTTTCTAATTTACTTCTGTTCTCAAATTCACTTTGTCCTCTTGGTATACTTAGTTGAAAATAATCTTTTGGTAAGTTGTGGAGCGTACATGTATCTTGAGCAACAGTGCTTGTAAAAATGTTATACACTGTTGAACACTATATGACAGCAATGTTTGCAAAAATGTGTAATATTGTTACCAAAATTACAGCTGTATAGTGCCTAATACATATGCATGTTCATGAGTCTACCTAGGTATGCTGTTTCATGTCCCTTTAAGTTTACAGATCTACCATTTTTGTCATATTATTTCCACTATAGATTGACATGTGAGGCTTTGCTGCTTCAAAAAAACAAAACTAAACCAAAACAAACACATTTATCTGCACTGAAGTTAAAAACGTATAGTATCTTGGAACTTTTTGCAATTCTAGTTCTCAAGAGTAATGATATGTGATTAATTATAGATCATTTGATAAACATAATTTCCAGGATCGTGGTGGTTAAAGAGCTTGCAGTGCCCCATCAGCATTTAGTATATGGGGCCATTGTCAGAGGGGCGGGGCAATGGTTGGCCATGGGTGTGGATGGGTGAGTCATCAGCATGACCCCAGAGCTCACAGCCCATGATAATCTCTCTCAGGATGCGAGATACTTGGGAGATATGTGATGATATAGAGAAGTGTACACAACAGGCATCACACGCTTAACCCTGCTACACATCTGCCCTTAACTGGCCTCACAAGAGGAAATATACTGCAAAACAAATTTTAATGGCAAAATGACAATAGCTAACTGTGGCTACTCCTGCATCAGGTCTGAGTCATCTCCTCCAAAAAGAATATAATAATCTGTGTGGATATATTATTTATGTGTCTATAAATCAGTCCCAAATTATAGAAATTTTATTGGAGCATTAAGAAACTCCAAGAGAATGAGAGCCTCCAATAATGAAGTTCTGTAACACAACTCTAAGTTAAATGCAGGTATTAGCCGTACTTACATATTACAGAGCTTTTAAACAAGCGCTGAGTTTAAAAGCTCATTTAGACTCCGCAATGGAGACAAAGAAGTGGAACCTTGGATTGCCGTAAAAGACTTTTATTGTAAGAATCACCAGGGTTTACAAAAGAAATCAACCAAAGCAAGAACCTCCGCATACATAGACCATTACTGTGAACAATGTCTTTAAATTGCGGTACAACGGTTCAGACGGTAAGTCTCCGCCCTCTCTGTGACGTTGCAATGTTCACAGTAACAGTCTATGTATGCAGAAGTTCTTGCTTTGGTTAAATTAAATTGTAGCAGGGGTCAGAGTAATGCTGTTGTTGAAAGCCAGAATATAAACGGACGCCAAGAAACAGCAGTATGGTATGAATCTAAATAATGATGCAGAGGTTAGAGAAACATTTTTGCAGTTTTCCTGCTGATTCATAGGGCTGAAAAGTTCCAGTTTTGTTTGAAGGCTCCACATAACAGAATTTCAAGACTTCTGTGTCTCTTTTATATGATTTTGAGCATATTGGAGCTGATAAGAGAGATTAGGAAAAAATGCAGGGCATTTAAATTGTTCAAAGAAAATTGTACATACTCAACATACCAAATTTAAAAGGAATATAACAAAGCAAGCAAAAAGGCAATCAAATTAGCCAAAATTGAAAATGAAAGATTAATTGCAAAGGATTCTATGGAGTCTATTTATTAAAGTCTGGCGGACAAGATACACTGTCCGTATTCAGCATTGCAGATTTGCGGCCAATCGGTCGCTAGCAGGGGGTGTCAATCAGCCCAATCGTATAGGATCGGGCGGATTGCTATACGCAGCCTCAGAGGTGGTGTATGAGTTAAGGAGCAGCTGTCTATAGACCGCTGCTTCTTAACTCCTGTTTTCGGTGAGCCTAAAGGCTTCCGCAGAAAAACAGGGTGAATTGGCCCAATTCGGCCAATAATAAATTGACCCCTAAATCTAACCCTAAAAGGTTCTTTAAGTACATAAATAGCAAAAAATCTAAGAAGGACAATATAGGTACATTAAAATGCGTGGAGGGTAGCATGATTAACAGTGACAGGGAGAAGGCTGAGGTACTAAACCAGTTTTTGTCTTCAGTATACACAAGATAGGAACCAAGGAAGGATACCTTGCAACAAACTAGAACATGCCAACCCATACCATTAACTGGGTTATGTCTAGAAGATATCTGGATACATTTAAAGTAAATAAAACTCCAGGCCCAGATGGAATACACCCAAGGGTGTTACGGGAACTTAGCACTGTTATAGACAAACCTCTACTTTTAATTTTTCAAGATTCATTATCCTCAGGCATAGTACCCCAGGATTGGCGTAAAGCTGATGTAGTGCCACTCTTCAAAAAGGGAAGCAGGGATCCAGGGAGCTATAGACCAGTTAGTCTGACATCAATAGTGGGGAAGATATTTGAAGGGATTATAAGGGATTATATTGATGATCATATTTGTGTAAACAAGATTATGAGTTCATTTCAAACGGTTTGAGCAATGGCACTACAATTGGACAAACTCCCCAATATATACCCAATGGTTAATTGTAATTAGTAACAACTTAGTGTTCTAGCGATATTAGAGGGAAGGGTGCTCCGCACAAAAAATACATCTAAGCCAAGTGTGCAAGTAAAAGAGAAACTTCCACGAAAGAATGCGGTATCAATACTCACTGTCCTGACCAACAGGCGGAGTTTAAATTACCATTGTTAAAACATAACCTTTATTAAATAATAGTAAAAAATAGGGGGAGAAGGGGGAGCACATACGATTAAAAACCTAGGATAGAGTAGTCATAAATAGATACCTTAATATGATTAAATTATATAAATAGGCCTCTGAGGTATGATAGCCAAATTAGATATATTAAGGTATAATCTACACGTTTGGTAGATATAGCAATATGGTTGTACTGTTTGTAGGTGGGGTATGATGCACCTATATTATCATAATATACTGAAATAGTGAAATAAAGATATAGAATGCCCCACTAAAACAGGACATAAGTTATAATATCAAAGGGGTGAGATTGGGGGCTGCCGGGACTACCTATATGTTGGTGTAAATTGTGCTGGGTATTGATTAAGTATAATTTGTACCAAATACTGTGTGGAATCTAGTATCTCTCAATAGTTTGAAGATTTATACACAGTTAGTAATTTCTCAGCTTACATAAGGACAATTCCTGATGTGTTATCTTTAAATATAATATCGTACAGTGTCCTTACTGTCATTAGATTGTTGTTGTATCATGTGAGACTGTATACCAGTCCTGTGAATAAATACCACATTTCCAAATATTATGGAATAATGTTAGGTGAAAAAAAGGGAAATAACTAATATTAAATATATTTACACATAGTTATGGTAATGGTTCCTTTAGGTCCTAAAATTTTTTAAATTCATATAAATGTGGTATTCCTACTATAGTTTTACTACAGTTTGTTGGTATACGAACACTTGTAATAGGTCCTGTCCACTATTACAAATTCTAATGAGGTTATTAGTATTAATATATTAAGGACGATTTAATGTATAGTAACCTATGTTGAGATAGGCCCACTTCAGCAATAAATGCTGTACTGAATATTATCGGTACAAGTCTATACTGGATTTAAACACAATTCCTCGTATGGATTCCTGTGATTTGCAGTGTGTTAAGATACTTGTCAGTACGTATTGATTATATAAGCGACTAAGCAGCAAAAACCATATCTAGCAAGAGAGTAACTATATGCTTAGTAACTTGTATCTTTATTATTAGATTTAATGTAACATACATGCTAGTATTTGAAAAGTTATCCAGCAAGACTGTAGCAATAGGGGCTTGTAAGTAGTGTCAGTATGGGGCTTAACTAGATTTTAGACACTATCCATTGTATGGGTTCCTGCTAACTGCAGTATGTTTCGATACTATTAAATATTAATTATATAATGACTGAGAGGCAGTAGTGATATCGAGCATGGGAGTGACTATGTGCTTAATCACTTGTATCTTGATTTTTATATTAGATGTAACATATACGTTTTAGTCCAGTGAATTATCTTATGTGACTATGTCATTTGGAGAAGTATTCCAAAACTAACACAGTAACATGCTAATATCCACCCACATTGTATTATAAAGTGCCCTGTATGAGACAAGCAGCTCACTGGCTTAAAGTGAAATGTCGTAATTAGACATGCATTAACATACAGAGGACTCAATCCTTGTATCGCTAATGGTAGTTACCAATAAATCTATATTCCCTGTGTGATAATGCAATTGTCTAAGTGTGCTGCCTGTGATCAATAGCAACACTCGGTACCGGTCAAAATAAGCCCTCTAGGTTCAACCCCAACAAGTAACCCCAATATTAACCAATTGCCGATTTATATCAAAACAAACTACTCATTCCTAACAATTAAACAAGAGCTTACAGGGCTCTGTATCTACACCTAACGCGTTTCGCCCCTTTTCGATTTAATTTATTGGTAACTACCATTAGCGATACAAGGATTGAGTCCTTTGTATGTCAATGCATATTGTTCAGGAACTAAGTAGCCATTTCTGATGAGGTTGGGAGTTTGTGAAAAGGTATACAATGGGCCATCTTTGTTAAAATATCAATTACGACTAAGATGGTATTCATGTTACCTGATTCAGGTAGATCTACTATGAAATCCATAGATAGATGTTGCCAAGGATGATCAGGAATCGGCAATGGTATCAAGAGACCATATGGTGGGCTTTTCTCTGACTTAGAGGTTGCACAAGCTGTACAACTTTGAATGTAGTGCTTTACAGATTTCCTCATAGAAGGCCACCAATACAGTCTTGATAGGTGTTTGAAAGTCCTTAATTCTCCTGGATGTCCAGACAGTGGAGAGTCATGATGTGCTTTTAATATGTCTTTTCTTAGATTCGGAGGGATGTATAATAAATCATTATGGTAGAACATCCCATTTTCCTTTTTAACTAATTGTGTTGAGGGGAAGTGGTCCTCAGATGTCAAGGATTTCTTTAGCTTTTTTACAAAACAAGGAGAAAATCTGATAAACCTTTCATGGGGTATGATAGCAGGGGTAACAGGTTGATAACTTGGTTTGTTATCTTTTCTAGAAAGAGCATCAGCTTTTCCATTTTTGTTTGATGGGCGGTACATAATATGGAAATTAAAATTGGTAAAGTATAGGCTCCATCGTACTCGTCAAGATTAAATGGTTTTGTTGGACTGTAGAAACTCCAAATTCTTATGGTCAGTTAGAATGATGATTGGCATTTGGGTACCCTCGAGCAGATGTCTCCAATGTTCCAAAGCTTCTTTGATTGCTAGGATTTCTTTTTCCCCCAATAGGATAGTTGATCTCCGCAGGATTTAGAACCTTGAAGAAGTAAGCAACTGGATGTACTGGTTCTGTTAGTGATGTTTTTTGTGATAACACAGCTCCTACGGCATAATCTGATGAGTCTACTTCAAGGGTATACTGTTGTTTCGGATCAGGAAATCTGTGGTAAATCTAGACTTGAGATAATTGAAGGCATAGCATCACGATTCCAATGAAATGGTTGTCTGGAGCTGGTAAGTTGAGTTAAGGGTTTTACAATCTTTGAAAAATCTTTGATAAATTTTCTATAATAATTAGAGAATCCAAGGAATCTTTGTAGTTGTTTCCTTGTTGTAGGTTGGGGTCAATTCTTTACAGTATCCACTTTGTCATCTTGCATGCGAATGCCTGTAGGACTGATATGGTAACCTAAGAAGGAGACAGAAAATGGAAAAGTGCTGCGGTCATTAAGGGTTAAACAAGATATGAGTGATGGCACTGGGCAAGTGGGCACAGTATATGCTGTCAGCCTGACACAAAAAAGCAGACTGATGTTTCACAGTCAAAAACGTTTTTTTTTTTTTAAATGTACACTTACACTACTATTAAACAAGATATGAGTGGTGCCACTGGGCAAGTGGGCACAGTATACGCTGTGAGCCTGACACAAAAAAGCAGACTGATGTTTCACAGTCAAAAAAGTTTTTTTTTTAAAATGTACACTTACACTACTATTAAACAATATATGAGTGGTGTCACTGGGCAAGTGGGCACAGTATACGCTGTGAGCCTGACACAAAAAAGCAGACTGATGTTTCACAGTCAAAAAAGTTTTTTTTTTTTAAATGTACACTTACACTACTATTAAACAAGATATGAGTGGTGGCACTGGGCAAGTGGGCACAGTATACGCTGTGAGCCTGACACAAAAAAAGCAGACTGATGTTTCACAGTCCAAAAAGTTTTTTTTTTTTAAATGTACACTTACACTACTATTAAACAAGATATGAGTGGTGGCACTGGGCAAGTGGGCACAGTATACGCTGTGAGCCTGAGACAAAAAAAGCAGACTGATGTTTCACAGTCCAAAAAGTTTTTTTTTTTAAATGTACACTTACACTACTATTAAACAAGATATGAGTGGTGGCACTGGGCAAGTGGGCACAGTATACGCTGTGAGCCTGACACAAAAAAGCAGACTGATGTTTCACAGTCCAAAAAGTTTTTTTTTTTAAATGTACACTTACACTACTATTAAATAAGATATGAGTGGTACCACTGGGCAAGTGGGCACAGTATACACTGTGAGCCTGACACAAAAAACAGACTGATGTTTCACAGTCAAAAATGATTTTTTTTTTTAAATGTACACTTACACTACTATTAAACAAGATATGAGTGGTGGCACTGGGCAAGTGGGCACAGTATACGCTGTGAGCCTGACACAAAAAAGCAGACTGATGTTTCACAGTCCAAAAAGTTTTTTTTTTTAAATGTACACTTACACTACTATTAAACAAGATATGAGTGGTGCCACTGGGCAAGTGGGCACAGTATACGCCGTGAGCCTGACACAAAAAAGCAGACTGATGTTTCACAGTCAAAAAAGTTTTTTTTTTTTTAAATGTACACTTACACTACTATTAAACAAGATATGAGTGGTGCCACTGGGCAAGTGGGCACAGTATACGCTGTGAGCCTGACACAAAAAAGCAGATTGATGTTTCACAGTCCAAAAAGTTTTTTTTTTTAAATGTACACTACTATTAAACAAGATATGAGTGGTGGCACTGGGCAAGTGGGCACAGTATACGCCGTGAGCCTGACACACACGCTGGAAGGCAGGCAACTGCAATTAGATTACACAAGCAGACTGATGTTTCACAGTCAAAAAAGTTTTTTTTTTTTTTAAATTTACACTACTGTTACACCAGATATGAGTGGTGGCACTGGGCAAGTGGGCACAGTATACGCTGTGAGCCTGACATTCACGCTGGCAGGCAGGCAACTGCAATTAGATTAGACAAACAGACTGATGTTTCACAGTTTCACAGTCAAAATTTATTTTATTTTTTTAAATTTACACTACTGTTACACCAGATATGAGTGGTGGCACTAGGCAAGTGGGCACAGTATACACTCTTAGCCTGGCACACACGCTGGCAGGCAGGCAACTGCAATTAAATTACACAGAAAAAAAAAGCAGCCCTAAAAAGGGCTTTTTGGGGTGCTGTCCTTACAGCAGAGATAAGATGAGTCCTTCAGGACTGTAGTGGACACTGAATACACTAGCCTAGCTATTGATTTCCCTATTAATCAGCAGCAGTTACACTGTCCCTCCTCTCTTTAAGAATGCAGCTTCCGAATGAATCTAAAATGGATGCTGTCCAGGAGGTAGGAGGGTCTGCTGCTGATTGGCTGGAATGTGCCTGCTGACTGTGAGGTACAGGGTCAAAGTATTACTCAATGATGACGAATAGGGGGTGGATCGAACATCGCATATGCTATGTTCGCCGGGAACTATTCGCCGGCGAACTATTCGCGACATCACTACTAGGTAGCTATTAAATAGTTACTAACTATTTAATAGCTATTTTACCTAGTTAAAATAAATTGAAATTTACCTGTAAAATAAAATAACTAGAGGCCTGTGTGTTTAATCCCAGAGGCAAGAGGAAGCCAGTGAAGGGATTGGCAGAGAGATGCAGCAGATGAAGAGCGACATTTAAGGAAGATGAGCCTGGCAGAGGCATTCATTATGGATTGTAAAGGAGCTAGGCAGGAGCCAGGTAGACCAGAGAGGAAGGAGTTGCAATAGTCGAAGTAGGAAAGGATGAGAGAGTGGATTAAAATCTCGGTTGTGTCTTGTGTAAGGAAATGTCTAATTTTAGAGATGTTTTTAAGGTGGAAGCAGCAGACTTGACAATTACTGTCTGTGTGGAGTTATGGGGACGAAATCCAGATTGTATTGAGTCAAGAAAGGAGTTTAGTGTAAGGAAATGGGATAGACGTGCATATACTAGCTTTTCAAGAAGCTTTGAGGTAAGAGGAAGTAGGGAAATAGGGAGGTATTTGGATGGATCAAGGGAAGGATTTTTGAGGATAGGTGTGACCAGTGCATGTTTTAGAGATGAGGGAAATATACCAGTGCTGAGGGAGAGGTTGAAAATTTGTGTGAGTATAGGGGTGAGTGTAGAAGAGAGGGCGGGGAGTAACTATAAGGGGATGGGGTCGAGGGGAAAGGTAGTGAGGTGGGAGGACAGTATAAGGGTATAAACAGGGGCAAAAGAGCTAAATTTATGGCTATTGGGGTTTTGGATGATTGTGTGCTTTTGAGGGGGTGGGAGATTGGTAGTATGTTGAAAGCTGATTTAATCTCTGAAGGAGTCAATTTTGTTATTGAAGTGGCTGGCAAAATCTTGAGCTGAGAGAGAAGTTGTATTAGGAGGTGGGGGTGGACGGAGAAGAGTATTGAACGTGGACGTTTTGGGTTAGAGGAAAGAGTAGAGATGAGATTAGAGAAGTATTGTTGCTTATAAAGATTAAGGGCTGAATAGTAGGAGTTTAAGATGAACTTGTAGTGAAGAAAGTCAGCCAAACTCTGAGATTTCCTCCAGTGTCGCTCAGCAGTACAGGAACATCTGCGTAGGTATCGTGTCAGAGGAGTATGCCAGGGCTGAGGATGAGAGTGTGGTTTCTGAGCTATGGCAAGTGGGGCCAGATTGCCAATGACCGATGTAAGGGTGGAGTTATAGTGGCATATGATTGGTCAGGGCAGGAAAAGGAGGGATGGAAGAGAGGAGAGGTTCAAGAGTGCTAGCGAGCTGTTGCTAATCTAATGACAGTGCTTCTGTGAAGTTTGATGGGAGGGGTAGAGGGAGTTGTAGGGAGGGAAGTGATGTTGCAAGTGGGGAGATGATGGTCAGAAAGAGGAAAAGGGGAGTTTGTGAAATTTGATATAATACATTGATAGCTGTAAATCAGATCAAGGGAGTCACCATCTTTGTGAGTGGGAGAGTCAGTCCATTGTGACAGGCCGAAAAAAAGAAGTGAATTGCAGAAGTTGTTCTGCAGAGAAGGCAGTGGGATTGGCAAGAGGGATGTTGAAGTCACCAAGAATAAGGGCAAAGTGTCTGAAGAAAGGAAAAAAGGAAGCCAAAAAACATAATTTATGTAAGAACTTACCTGATAAATTAATTTCTTTCATATTGGCAAGAGTCCAGGAGCTAGTGACATATGGGATATACAATCCTACCAGGAGGGGCAAAGTTTCCCAAACCTCAAAATGCTTATAAATACACCCTTCACCACATCCACAAATCAGTTTAATGAATAGCCAAGTAGTGGGGTGAAAAAGAAAGGAGTAAAAAGCATCAACAAAGGAATAATTTGGAAATAATTGTGCTTTATACAAAAAAATAATAACCACCATAAAAAAGGGTGTGGCCCTCATGGACTCTTGCCAATATGAAAGAAATTCATTTATCAGGTAAGTTCTTACATAAATTATGTTTTCTTTCATGTAATTGGCAAGAGTCCATGAGCTAGTGACGTATGGGATAGCAATACCCAAGATGTGGAACTCCACGCAAGAGTCACTAGAGAGGGAGGGAAAAAAAATAAAAACAGCCATTTTCCGCTGAAAAAATTAGTCCCCAACCCAAAATATAAGTTTATTCTCATAAATGAAAGGAAAAAACTTAAATCAAAAGCAGAAGAATCAAACTGAAACAGCTGCCTGAAGAACTTTTCTACCAAAAACTGCTTCCGAAGAGGCAAATAAATCAAAATGGTAGAATTTAGTAAATGTATGCAAAGAAGACCAAGTTGCTGCTTTGCAAATCTGATCAACTGAAGCTTAATTCTTTAAAGCCTACGAAGTAGAGACTGATCTAGTAGAATGAGCTGTAATTCTCTGAGGTGGGGCTTGACCCAACTCCAAATAAGCTAGATGAATCAAAAACGTTAACCATGAAGCCAAGGAAACAGCAGAAGCCCTCTGACCTTTCTTAGAACCAGAAAGTATCACAAATAGACTAGAAGTCTTCCTGAAATCAAATTTGGTTCGGATCGATTCGGATGTTTTTGAATTTCTGTTCGGATCGATTCGAATTCGGAAAAATTTGAATAAAGTCGTTTCGGATTTAGCGGTGGTGTCTGTCAGTGTGCTATGCCTGATTCACTATTTTAATGCAAGTATGAATAAAATATACTTTTAACTTTTAAAATCTCTCCCTGCCTATCATTGCGATGGAACTGTGACTCTTTTTGTTATATTTACATTTCGGATTTAAAGGGTCTGGAGAGCCCTAACAGCTCCTGAGCTTGTGACAGCTTTCACCTGAAAATCGAACAGGTGTCATACAGAGGCTGCATGCTGTAAGCGATACAGACACTCCATTTTCTGTACTGCAAGGAACACGCTGACAACAAGGATTGTATAGAGAAGTTTCTCTTCGTGCTGTACGGCTTTCTACAGGTGTGGTAAGTCCTCTGCCTAATATTATCTGAAAAGTTCATTGTACAAAATAGACCTGCTGTATTCCGTAATAGTGGGATTCCTGTTTGGAGTCGTCTGCACCAAGGTAACGCTTCTTTGCACTAACTACTTTACCACACTGCTATCAAATCGCCATAAAGTTTTTTGGACTTTACCGACTCCAAATAAGCTAGATGAATCAAAAACTTTAACCACGAAGCCAAGGAAACAGCAGAAGCCCTCTCACCTTTCTTAGAACCAGAAAATATCACAAATAGACTAGAAGTCTTCCTGAAATCTTTAGTAGACATGTACATGGCAAAAAAATTTGGTTCGGTTTGGATCGATTCGTATGTTTTCGAATTTCGGTTCGGATCGATTCGAATTCTGAAAAATTTGAATAAAGTCGTTTCGGATTCTTTTCGGATTCATTCGGATTCAAATAAATTCAGCTGGATTCAATTCGGAAAGTCGGAATTTCGGTATGTGTTAGGTGGGATATGCTGTGTATTAGACTAGTATTATGTACTGTATATTAGGTGTAACCCATAGCAGAGTGATATAACCTAATATACTGTACAATACTAGTGTAATCCATGGCCATCTGAATCTACTGAATAAATCCGAACTAATTTGGATTTATTCGGTAGATTCGGCACTATTTCAATTCGGAAATTCGAATCGATCCGACTCTCCGAATTTAAGAAATTCGGACGAATTTCCGAATCGATCCGAAACGAATCGCACATGCCTAATCTTTAGTAGCTTCAACATAATATTTCAAAGCTCTTACCACATCCAAAGAATGTAAGGATCTCTCCAAAGAATTCTTAGGATTAGGACACAAGGAAGGCACAACAATTTCTCTATTAATGATGTTAGAATTCACAACCTTAGTCAAGAATTTAAATGAAATCCGCAAAACTGCCTTATCCTGATGAAAAATTAGAAAAGGAGATTCACAAGAGAGAGCGGATAATTCAGAAACTCTTCTAGCAGAAGAGATGGCCAAAAGAAACAACACTTTCCAAGAAAGTAGTTTAATGTCCAAAGAATGCAAAGGCTCAAACGAAGGAGCCTGTAAAGCCTTCAAAACTAAATTAAGACTCCAAGGAGGAGAGATTGATTTAATGAAAGGCTTGATAAGAGCCAAAACCTGCACAAAACAATGAATATCAGGAAGTTTAGCAATCTTTCTATGAAATAAAACAGAAAGAGCAGAGATTTGTCCTTTCAAGGAACTTGCAGACAAACCTTTATCCAAACCATCCTGAAGAAACTGTAAAATTCTAGGAATTCTAAAAGAATGCCAAGAGAATTTTTGAAAAGAACACCATGAAATGTAAGTCTTCCAAACTTGATAATAAATATTTCTAGAAACAGATTTACGAGCCTGCAACATAGTATTAATGAGTCAGAGAAACCTCTATGACTAAGCACTAAGCGTTCAATCTCCATACCTTCAAATTTAATGATTTGAGATCCTGATGGAAAAACGGACCTTGAGATAGAAGGTCTGACCTTAGTGGAAGTGGCCAAGGTTGGTAACTGGACATCCGAACAAGATCCGCATACCAAAACCTGTGAGGCCATGCTGGAGCTACCAGCAGCACAAACGATTGCTCCATGATGATCTTGGAGATCACTCTTGGAAGAAGAACTAGAGACAGGAAAATATAAGCAGGTTGATAACACCAAGGAAGTGTCAATGCATCCACTGCTTCCGCCTGAGGATCCCTGGACCTGGACAGGTACCTGGGAAGTTTTTTGTTTAGATGAGATGCCATCAGATCTATTTCTGGAAGCCCCCACATCTGAACAATTTGAGAAAACATATCTGGGTGGAGAGACCATTCTCCTGGATGTAAAGTCAGATGACTGAGGTAATTTGCTTACCAATTGTCTATACCTGGGATATGAACCGCAGAAATTAGACAGGAGCTGGATTCCGCCCAAACAAGTATCTGAGATACTTCTTTCATAGCTTGAGGACTGTGAGTCCCACTCTGATGATTGACATATGCCACAGTTGTGACATTGTCTGTCTGAAAACAAATGAACGGTTCTCTCTTTAACAGAGGCCAAAATTGAAGAGCCCTGAGAATCGCACAGAGTTCCAAAATATTGATTGGTAATCTCGCTTCTTGAGATTTCCATACTCCTTGTGCTGTCAGAGATCCCTAAACAGCTCCCCAACCTGAAAGACTTGCATCTGTTGTGATCACAGTCCAGGTTGGATGAATGAAAGAGGCCCCTGGAATTATACGATGGTGATCTAACCACCAAGTCAGAGAAAGTCGAACATTGGGATTAAGGATATTAATTGTGATATCCTTGTATAATCCCTGCACCATTGGTTCAGCATACAAAGCTGGAGAGGTCTCATATGAAAATTAGCAAAGGGGATCGTGTCCGATGCTGCAGTCATGAGACCTAAAACTTCCATGCACATAGCTATTGAAGGGAATGATTGAGACTGAAGGCTGCAACCAATTTCAAACATCTCTTGTCTGTTAGAGACAAAGTAATGGACACTGAATCTATCTGGAAACCTAATAAGGTTACCCTTGTCTGAGGAATCAAACAACTTTTTGGTAAATTGATCCTCCAACCATGTCTTTGAAGAAACAACACTAGTTGATTTGTGTGAGATTCTGCAGAAGGTAAAGACTGAGCGAGTACCAAGATATCGTCCAAATAAGGAAATACCGCAATACCCCGCTCTCTGATTACAGAGAGTAGGGCACCTAGAACCTTTGAAAAGATTCTTGGAGCTGTCGCTAGGCCAAAAGGTAGAGCAACAAATTGGAATGCTTGTCTAGAAAAGAGAATCTCAGGAACTGATAGTGATCTGGATGAATCGGAATATGAAGATATGCATCCTGTAAGTCTATTGTGGACATATAATGCCCTTGCTGAACAAAAGGCAGAATAGTCCTTATAGTCACCATTTTGAAAGTTGGTACTCTTACATATCGATTCAAAATCTTTAGATCCAAAACTGGTCTGAATGAATTTTCTTCCTTTGGGACAATGAATAGATTTGAATAAAACCCCAGACCCTGTTCCTGAAACGGAACTGGCATGATTACCCCTGACAACTCCAGGTCTGAAACACACTTCAGAAAATCCTGAGCCTTTACTGGGTTTACCGGAATGCTTGAGAGAAAAAAATCTTCACAGGCGGTCTTACTCTGAATCCTATTCTGTACCCCATGAGAGACAATACTCTGAATCCAATGATTTTGGACCGAATTTATCCAAACATCTTTGAAAAATTTTAATCTGCACCCTACCAGCTGAGCTGGAATGAGGGCCGCACCTTCATGCCGACTTGGGGGCTGGTTTTGATCTCCTAAATGGCTATTCCAATTTGAAGAAGGCTTCCAATTGGAAGCAGATTCCTTGGGGGAAGGATTAGGTTTCAGTTCATTATTATTTCGAAAGGAACGAAAATGGTTAAAAGCTTAACGGCTAGATTTAGAGTTTTGTCGGTAAGGACCCGCATAGCTAACGCCGGCTTTTTTCTGGCCGCACCATAAAAATAACTCTGGTATTGAGAGTCCACATAAAGGCTGCGTTATGCTCCAAAAAAGGAGCGTAGAGCATATTTAACTCAGCTTCAACTCTCGATACCAGAGTTGCTTACGGACGCGGCCAGCCTCAAAAACGTGCTCGTGCACGATTCCCCCATAGAAAACAATGGGGCTGTTTGAGCTGAAAAAAAACCTAACACCTGCAAAAAAGCTGCGTTCAGCTCCTAACGCAGCCCCATTGTTTGCTATGCGTAAACACTTCCTACATCTGCACCTAACACCCTAACATGTACCCCGAGTCTAAACACCCCTAACCTTATACTTATTAACTCCTAATCTGCCGCCCCCGCTATCGCTGACCCCTGCATATTATTTTTAACCCCTAATCTGCCGCTCCGTAAACCGCCGCTACTTACATTATCCTTATGTACAACTAATCTGCTGCCCCTAACACCGCCGACCCCTATATTATATTTATTAACCCCTAATCTGCTGCCCACAACGTCGCCCCCACCTGCCTACACTTATTAACCCCTAATCTGCCGAGCGGACCGCACCGCTACTATAATAAAGTTATTAACCCCTAATCCGCCTCACTAACCCTATAATAAATAGTATTAACCCCTAATCTGCCCTCCCTAACATCGCCGACACCTAACTTCAATTATTAACCCCTAATCTGCCGACCGGAGCTCACCGCTATTCTAATAAATGTATTAACCCCTAAAGCTAAGTCTAACCCTAACACTAACACCCCCCTAAGTTAAATATAATTTTAATCTAACGAAATTAATTAACTCTTATTAAATAAATTATTCCTATTTAAAGCTAAATACTTACCTGTAAAATAAATCCTAATATAGCTACAATATAAATTATAATTACATTGTAGCTATTTTAGGATTAATATTTATTTTACAGGCAATTTTGTAATTATTTTAACCAGGTACAATAGCTATTTAATAGTTACCTAGTTAAAATAACTACAAAATTACCTGTAAAATAAATCCTAACCTAAGTTACAATTAAACCTAACACTACACTATCATTAAATTAATTAAATAAAATATCTACAATTACCTACAATTAAACTTAACACTACACTATCAATACATTCATTAAATAAAATACCTACAAATAACTACAATGAAATAAACTAACTAAAGTACAAAAAATAAAAAAGAACTAAGTTACAAAAAATAAAAAAATATTTACAAACATAAGAAAAATCTTACAACAATTTTAAACTAATTACACCTACTCTAAGCGCCCTAATAAAATAACAAAGACCCCCAAAATAAAAAAATGCCCTACCCTATTCTAAATTACTAAAGTTCAAAGCTCTTTTACCTTACCAGCCCTGAACAGGGCCCTTTGCGGGGCATGCCCCAAAGAATTCAGCTCTTTTGCCTGTAAAAAAAAACATACAATACCCCCCCCAACATTACAACCCACCACCCACATACCCCTAATCTAACCCAAACCCCCCTTAAATAAACCTAACACTAAGCCCCTGAAGATCTTCCTACCTTGTCTTCACCCTGCCAGGTTCACCGATCGGTCCAGAAGAGCTCCTCCTATGTCCTGATCCAAGCCCAAGCGGGGGGCTGAAGATGTCCATGATCCGGTCGAAGTCTTCATCCAAGCGGGGCAGAAGAGGTCTTCCATCCGATTGAAGTCTTCATCCAGGCGGCATCTTCTATCGTCATCCATCCGGAGCGAAGCGGCAGCATCCTGAAGACCTCCGACGCGGAACATCCATCCTGCCCGACGACTGAATGATGAATGACGGTTCCTTTAAATGACGTCATCCAAGATGGCGTCCCTCGAATTCCGATTGGCTGATAGGATTCTATCAGCCAATCGGAATTAAGGTAGGAATATTCTGATTGGCTGATGGAATCAGCCAATCAGAATCAAGATCAATCCGATTGGCTGATCCAATCAGCCAATCAGATTGAGCTCGTATTCTATTGGCTGATCGGAACAGCCAATAGAATGCGAGCTCAAACTGATTGGCTGATTGGATTAGCCAATCGGATTGAACTTGATTCTGATTGGCTGATTCCATCAGCCAATCAGAATATTCCTACCTTAATTCCGATTGGCTGATAGAATCCTATCAGCCAATCGGAATTCGAGGGACGCCATCTTGGATGACGTCCCTTAAAGGAACCGTCATGAAGATGGGTCCGCGTCAGAGGTCTTCAGGATGGAGCCAGTCCTCATCGGATGAAGATAGAAGATGCCGCTTGGAAGATGATGGTTGCCGGTCCGGATCTACTCTTCTTCCCAGATAGGATGAAGACTTTGAAGCCTCTTCTGGACCTCTTCAGCCACCGGATGATGGATCGCCAGCCCCCGCTTGGGTTGGATGAAGATTTTGGAGCCAGGACGGATCGGTGATACCTGGTGAGGTGAAGACAAGGTAGGATGATCTTCAGGGGCTTAGTGTTAGGTTTATTTAAGGGGGGTTTGGGTTAGATTAGGGGTATGTGGGTGGTGGGTTGTAATGTTGGGGGGGGGTATTGTATGTTTTTATTTACAGGAAAAAGAGCTGAACTTCTTGGGGCATGCCCCGCAAAGGGCCCTGTTCAGGGCTGGTAAGGTAAAAGAGCTTTGAACTTTAGTAATTTAGAATAGGGTAGGGCATTTTTTTATTTTGGGGGGCTTTGTTATTTTATTAGGGGGCTTAGAGTAGGTGTAATTAGTTTAAAATTGTTGTAAGATTTTTCTTATGTTTGTAAATATTTTTTTATTTTTGTAACTTAGTTCTTTTTTATTTTTTGTACTTTAGTTAGTTTATTTCATTGTAGTTATTTGTAGGTATTTTATTTAATTAATGTATTGATAGTGTAGTGTTAGGTTTAATTGTAGATAATTGTAGATATTTTATTTAATTAATTTAATGATAGTGTAGTGTTAGGTTTAATTGTAACTTAGGTTAGGATTTATTTTACAGGTAATTTTGTTATTATTTTAACTAGGTAACTATTAAATAGTTCTTAACTATTTAATAGCTACTGTACCTGGTTAAAATAATTATAAAGTTGCCTGTAAAATAAATATTAATCCTAAAATAGCTGCAATGTAATTATAATTTATATTGTAGCTATATTAGGATTTATTTTACAGGTAAGTATTTAGCTTTAAATAGGAATAATTTATTTAATAAGAGTTAATTAATTTCGTTAGATTAAAATTATATTTAATTTAGGGGGGTGTTAGTGTTAGGGTTAGACTTAGCTTTAGGGGTTAATACATTTATTAGAATAGCGGTGCGCTCCGGTCGGCAGATTAGGGGTTAATAATTGAAGTTAGGTGTCGGCGATGTTAGGGAGGGCAGATTAGGGGTTAATACTATTTATTATAGGGTTAGTGAGGCGGATTAGGGGTTAATAACTTTATTATAGCAGCGGTGCAGTCCGCTCGGCAGATTAGGGGTTAATAAGTGTAGGCAGGTGGAGGCGACGTTGAGGGGGGCAGATTAGGGGTTAATAAATATAATATAGGGGTCGGCAGTGTTAGGGGCAGCAGATTAGGGGTACATAGCTATAATGTAGGTGGCGGCGCTTTGCGGTCGGCAGATTAGGGGTTAATTATTGTAGGTAGCTGGCGGCGACGTTGTGGGGGGCAGATTAGAGGTTAATAAATATAATACAGGGGTCGGCGGTGTTAGGGGCAGCAGATTAGGGGTACATAAGTATAACGTAGGTGGTGGTCGGCAGATTAGGGGTTAAAAAAATGTAATCGAGTGGCGGCGATGTGGGGGGGCCTCGGTTTAGGGGTACATAGGTAGTTTATGGGTGTTAGTGTACTTTAGAGTACAGTAGTTAAGAGCTTTATGAACCGGCGTTAGCCCAAAAAGCTCTTAACTACTGACTTTTTTCTGCGGTTGGAGTTTTGTCGTTAGAATTCTAACGCTCACTTCAGACACGACTCTAAATACCGGAGTTAGAAAGATCCCATTGAAAAGATAGGATACGCAATTGACGTAAGGGGATCTGCGGTATGGAAAAGTCGCGGCTGAAAAGTGAGCGTTAGACCCTTTTTTGAGTGACTCCAAATACCGGAGTTAGCCTAAAACCATCGTTAGGAGCCTCTAACGCTGGTTTTCACGGCTACCGCCAAACTCCAAATCTAGGCCTTAGATTTACCCTTAGATTTTTTATCTTGAGGTAAAAAAACTCATTTACCCCCAGTAACAGTTGAAATTATTGAATCCAACTGAGAACCAAATAATTTATTACCTTGGAAAGAAAGAGATAGCAATCTGGACTTAGAAGTCATATCAGCATTCCAAGATTTGAGCCACAAAGCTCTTATAGCTAAAATAGCTAAAGACTTAGACTTAACATCAATTTTGATAATATCAAAAATGGCATCACAAATTAAATTATTAGCATGTTGAATCAACTTAACAATGCTAGACAAATCATGATCCAATACTTGTTGCGCTAAAGTATCCAACCAAAAAGTTGAAGCAGCTGCAACATCAGCCAAAGAAATTGCAGGCCTAAGAAGATGACCTGAATATAAATAAGCTTTCCTTAGATAAGATTCAAGTTTCCTATCTAAAGGATCTTTAAAAGAAGTACTATCTTCCATAGGAATAGTAGTACTTTAGCAGGAGTAGAGATAGCCCCATCAACTTTGGGGATCTTTTCCCAAAACTCCAATCTAACTTCTGGCAAAGGATACCATTTTTTAAACCTTGAAGAAGGAATAAAAGAAGTACCAGGCTTATTCCATTCCTTAGAAATCATATCAGAAATAGCACCAGGAACTGGAAAAACCTCTGGAATAACCACAGGAGGTTTATAAACAGAATTTAAATGTTTACTAGTTTTAATATCAAGAGGACTAGTTTCCTCCATATCAATGTAATCAACACTTCTTTTAACAAAGAACGAATAAACTCCAATTTAAATAAATAAGAGGATTTATCAGTGTCAATATCTGAGGCAGGGTCTTCTGAATCAGATAGAGCCTCATCAGACAGTAGAAAATCAATTGCTGACGCAATTGGAAGAATGTACTTAGATAGCACTCAACAGCACAGGGTCAAGTAGTTACTACAGGTACCATAGGTAAGGAGGCCCTAAGGATAGGGGTTAGATAAAACTTAACTTTAATTAGGGTATTAAAAAAGGGGGTATACAAATTAAAATTACAGACACTTTGAAAGTGACTGAATGAGAACCTGAGATTAAATTTCTCTCAGGGGCCAAAGGTATATATATGGTCGGAAAAAACAAGGTGTGTTCTCCAGGGAATGTAACATAAATCAATTAGAGGCAAAATGAACCTTATATCAAATTCATGTCAATTTCTGACATATCACATTCATTAATACACTAGCTTCTATTGATACTATGTAAATAAATTAAAAGTATCAGTAGTGGTAAAATGCCACAGTATTGTGTGTGGGGTGCAAGTTCCTTGAAGAGATTCTTGTGAGAAATATTAATTCCCCAGTGTGTACCCACGTCATGAGTGAACCCCAGAATATCTATAATACTCCATGAATCAATATTGATACTCTGGTAGAATATTGCATAGTTGACCTCTAAATAATATCACATAATATCCTTAGCAGATGTGTTAGGTAGTAATGGGCTACTGGTATACTCTTAGCATATTATTATGACAACCGAGGTGAAATTCTCATGAGAGAAAATGGTGTCTTAACTGTTCGGTTTTTATGAACATTTTAATACGACTATTATTGTTAGGGACCAAAACAATTCTCCCCTTCATAGAGGTATTTACATCTGTAATGACTCCTGTGATAATAGAATAATGGAATACCACTATTGTAAATTGGACCAGATGTAAGTGACTGTATTCCTGTCAGGTAGTGATATATGTATATTCTGTCTCTTGTACTTACAGGGAAAATATAATAAAATAAATTTATGGTATTTATCTAGTTATGTGCTTAACATCACGTTATATAATACCCGGTACTCAAGTCGACATGAACAGTGACCCTCCCCTCACTAGCTGTGATATCTGATCCTATTGTAATTGTGGTCCTAAAGGCGTAATTGTGTTAATCTTAGTCCGTGTAGAGGTAACGGTATACTGCTCAAGTGAGCAAGCAATCTTATAATCACACACTGCCCTGGTTTAAGAATTGCAGTCACAAGTGAATATAAAATTATTGAAATGAATAATAATTTAAGGAGTGATAGAATATTCTAATACCACTGTGTATTCGGTTTGGGCAAATTACAGGATATTGTGTTTCAATTAGATAATAACTAGTATATGCTTTCTTGTAACTTATATGCACCGTTTTTAATGTGCCACCGTTTTTAATATACCATAGGTTTACTTATCATTGTCCGGTTTTATATACACACTGGCATTGCATTCTGTCCGCCAGTTAGTCGGCGTCAATATTAACCCGGTACCTGATCCGCTGGTTTATTTGAGAGTATCGTATGCACCCCCTTATACTTATATGTACCAAAAGTGTGATCAGGTGAAATATGGGGTGTTTACCACAGGATCTGTTTTTTGTGCAGGTTTTGCTGAGAGTTCGAATGTTGCATTAAGGTAGGGGTAGCACTAATATATTTAGGGTCTTGGTAGTTAGATTCGTTTACTAAATTGACCCTGGTTTTAATCTTGGCTCCCCACTCCACTTGTAACAAACAAACCAGACCAGCAGTTAAGTAATCAAGGGTGAATTGACTCCCCACTCTTACTCGGGTATTTAATCTAGGTACAACTAGTAGTAGGTAATGATAGAGGGTACTTATTTGACTTGCGATGTTAGTTGCGATACACGGCTCGGGTGAGCCCTAATTCAAGCATTCACACAAACACACTGGTTTTTAAATTAAATTCTAATTAGCCATTCATTCTGCACATCACACTGCTGTTTAAGTTAAAAAAGGAGAAGAAATCTCCGGCTGCCCTGACATGTTTCGCCTTACGGCTTTGTCAAAGGTGGGGCACCCGCCATTCTATTGGCCTTTTATTGGCTGACTTACAGACAGGCTCGTCTCATTTTGCTATTGTAATTGGTTCCTTACATCTCACATTCTATTGGCTCGGAAGAGGGTGTGTGTCTATGTCACCACCCATTTCTCGTCCGACTGGTTGTGAAAGGAAACTACGTGTCAAGAGAGGCGTCTCATAGGGGCCACGCTGTGTTATTTTGTATGAGGCATAAATGCTTATCGATGTGTCAGATACTGGAAGAGTACATTAAAGATCATCCATATTAATACACTGCGTGTGTTGAAACATCAAGAGTATGAGACTTGTTCTAAAAAAACGTTGAAAGTGTAGGCAATACTCAGAAGATGAAAGAATAAAAATAAAAGTGAAAGAAATACAAAGCTGACGTGTGATTATTTTGGATCAAAACGTGCCAAATGTGAGAATGTGATAATCGCTATTAGAAGGAGCATGCAGCCTAATGCAGCAAGGCAGAACATTAATTAATGAAAAAATGTGTCATTTATATGTGCTTGAAAATGAGGGAATATCCTACCCTTGCTTGCCCTAGTGTGTGTAAAAAGTCCAGAATTAAAGAATTTTAATCCTAACTCAATTGTAGTAAAAAAAGGGGAAATGAGAATAAAATGAACCAGAACGTGGGGTCCTAGTAGCCCGTGGATATGTACCTAGAAAAAATATCTAGGTGATGAAGTGAAGAAGCATAATGTGTAGTCAGCAGAAGTAGTGATAGTGCTTTATGTGCAAAGTGTGACTAGGTTGTGTATAGAGAGTCTAATAAAATAATTATCGTTGAGGTATGGGTGAATAGAGTGATATAAACAGTCTCCCGATTGATTTTAAGTATATGATAGAATAATAATGGTAATAGATAGGACATCTTGTTCATGTTGTCCTTGCTTTGCACTGATAATTGTCCTCTGATTCCAGTACCTGTTAAATAGCATTTTCTAAGACACATGTGGCTCATACTCTAGTGTTCCTGAATTATGGTGGTGTCTAATGTGTTCGCAAGGGTACTCAATGACCACTTATTATATTGTTAATTGTTCAGATTCCATCTATATCGGGCATGTATGGTATTGTATGTCAGAGTCTCCCTATGTTTATATTCGTTTGTGTACTCTGGACTATATTGCCCTATGTGTATTGATGTATTGCTCTTGGTCACAAGTTGATATTTGTGCGTATTTCCTAATCTTAGATTTTATTCCAGATTTACAGAAAACAATAATAGTTGTTTTGTTCGTTTAATCTCTTAGGATGTACACTATCTAGTAGATATATCCATCTACACTCGGCTCTCAACAGAGCCTGTTCGAGATTGCCTCCTCTGATGCCAAGGGATATTTTTTCTATTCCTTGGCACTTAAGGTCTCTGGGGTTAGAACGATGGTTTATCAGAAAATGAGATGCCACTGTGGATATAGTTTTGCCATCCTCCAGGTCCTTTGTGGCATTCTTGATGTTTCTGACATGCTCCTGTAGTCTGACCCTAAGTTGACGGCTGGTCATCCCAACATAGATCTTGGAACAGCCGCAAAACAGTACATAGATTATATTTTCTGATGTGCAGCTGATGTAATTTTTCATTTTGTGAGTGTGGCCAAACCGATCCTGGATCATATCAGTTTTCCGAATGTATTTGCATGTGGAGCATGTGCCACATGGAAAAGAACCTGCTCGAATGGCAGTCCTTGTCTTCCTCACTTGGTAGTGGCTGCGAGATACCATATTTTTGATATTCTGAGTTCTCCTATATCCTATTTGGACTCTATCGCCCACAATTGGCTTTAAATCTGGGTCCAAAGTAAGCATGTGCCAATGCTTGTTCAATATGTCATTTATTGCATGAACCTGTGGATTATATGTTAGGATCAATCTAGTCTGTTCATCCTTCTTTTTAATTTTTTTACGTAGTAGTTTAGTACAGTTAGTTCGAATTGCCCTTGTTTTAGCTCTTTTAATGCATCTTTTGCTATAACCTCTATCTTGTAATCGTTGTTCCAACAATTTGGCTTGTTCTTTAAATAGCTCATTATCACTGCAATTTCTCCTTATTCTTGGGAATTCCCCGACCGGTAAGGATTTGGTCGTTCCGGGAGCATGGGAGCTGCTGTTATGTAATATGCTGTTAGTCACAGTTTCTTTTCTGTAGAGCTTAGTTTGTATTTTTCCTTCCAGGTCTTTAAAAATATTGAGATCTAGAAAGTTGATCTCAGATTGGTTCATTGCATAAGTCAATTTAATATTCAGATCATTTTGGTTGAGATTTTGGAGGAAAATTTCTAATTCTTCTTTGCTCCCTTCCCACATAAACAGAATGTCGTCTATGTACCGGATCCAAAATGGTATTTGATCCGTTTCGGCCGAGTGGAGATCATTAAAAACCACATGTTTCTCCCAGAATCCTAAGAACAAATTGGCATGAGTTGGGGCACAGGCAGTGCCCATCGCCGTGCCTTGGACTTGTAGGTAGAACTGGTTAGCAAATGTAAAAAAATTGTATTTGAGGACGAACTCCAATAACTTAAGGATGAACAGGTCATGATCCTCCTCCTCCGAGGAACCTTGTTCGAGAAAAAACTGGACAGCCCTAAGTCCTTTATCGTGTTCTATTGAGGTATATAGGGATTTGACGTCCGCGGTTACAAGCCAGGTTTCTTTCCTGGTGTTGATATTTTCCAACCTCTGTAGTACCTCCATAGTATCTTTTACGAAAGAAGGAAGGGTCTCCACGAATTCTCTTAACCTATGGTCCACATACTGACTGGCACACTCCGATAAGCACTCATTGCTGGAGCCAATGGGCCTACCGGGAGGATTAGTGATGTTTTTATGTACCTTCGGAATGAGGTAGAAGGTAGAGACTTTAGGTTGTTTGACTGTGAGGAACTTTGTTTCATCAGCATTGATAATTGCCCTGCTGTTGCCCTCTTTAATAAGATTGTTGTAAATCTTACTATATGTTTCACTGGGGTTGTTAAACAATTTTTGATAACATTGTAGGTTATTCAATTGTTTATCGACTTGTTTCAAATACATGGGCAGGGGCCAAAGAACAATGTTTCCCCCTTTGTCCGCTTCTCTTATTATTATTATGTCATTCCACATCTGAATTTCTTTAGATGCATTAAAAGAGCTAAAACAAGGGCAATTCGAACTAACCGTACTGAACAACTACGTAAAAAATTAAAAAGAAGGATGAACAGACTAGATTGATCCTAACATATAATCCACAGGTTCATGCAATAAATGACATATTGAACAAGTAAGATGTGTATATAGGAGCGCCTACAGGCTATGGTATATCACAGGGCTTGAATATGGTCAAGGGTAATCGGGAGGAACAGCTAAAACAGCTAAAACATTTCTGAACAAATACTTCTTTAAAATCGTTTTAATCAATATGGGTAATGAGCAATCATCTGATATGTGCCAATGATGTCACAATATAGATAATACAGTGGAGTTCCAAATCCAATAAAAATACAATAAAAAATACAATAAAAAACACACATAAAAAGTCTCGATACAATGTCGATAAAATATAAAATAAAGAATCTGAGCTTCCAAGCTATAGATTGAGGATATACTATATTCACAGATGGGTAATATCAATCCTTAAAGGACCAAGAATGGTAATTAATCTAAAATATATATGCACAGAATGAGGGTATTAAGGATAAAGGAAAAAGACTAATGGTGGAAATCAAATATCATGTTGACGAATTCTGTAAAGTTGACAAATACTGTTGACAATAAAAAATACGACTAGATTCACAGATGATCTAGTTGTGGATAGTACAATAATTAAAATAATATCTGTTATTAAACCAAAAAATGGGATGATATCTAATAGTGGAACGTAGTGGAAAAAACACTCGAATTGTGTCCAATGTATCAAGAAAAACAAAATAAAATATCAAACCAAAAAATCACAATATGCTAAAAATCAGTGTCTAAAATGAATCAACTTATCCAAAATAAACTTATCTTGTTCAAAAGTGTTAAACCTAACAAAATGTGTACAAACCCAATCTACGTGATCCTATCCTAAATTGAACAATACCGGTATGTTCTAGTGTCGCTTCTCCACTTACCAAGCGGTGCTATAAACAACAATCAAATAAATAACATAAAATCTTTAGTGGCTAGTGAAATCAAATAACCCAGAGGGTGATAATCCTAAATATATATATATTATAGCACTGCTTGGTAAGCGGAGAAGCGACACTAGAACATACCGGTATTGTTCAATTTAGGATAGGATCACGTAGATTGGGTTTGTAGACATTTTGTTAGGTTTAACACTTTTGAACAAGATAAGTTTATTTTGGATAAGTTGATTCATTTTAGACACTGATTTTTAGCATATTGTGATTTTTTGGTTTGATATTTTATTTTTTATTTTTTTTGATACATTGGACACAATTCGAGTGTTTTTTCCACTACGTTCCACTATTAGATATCATCCCATTTTTTGGTTTAATAACAGATATTATTTTAATTATTGTACTATCCACAACTAGATCATCTGTGAATCTAGTCATATTTATTGTTGTCAACAGTATTTGTCAACTTTACAGAATTCGTCAACATGATATTTGATTTCCACCATTAGTCTTTTTCCTTTATCCTTAATACCCTCATTATGTGCATATATATTTTAGATTAATTACCATTCTTGGTCCTTTAAGGATTGATATTACCCATCTGTGAATATAGTATATCCTCAATCTATAGCTCGGAAGCTCAGATTCTTTATTTTATATTTTATCGACATGGTATCGAGACTTTTTATGTGTGTTTTTTATTGTATTTTTTATTGTATTTTTATTGGATTTGGAACTCCACTGTATTATCTATATTGTGACATCATTGGCACATATCAGATGATTGCTCATTACCCATATTGATTAAAACGATTTTAAAGAAGTATTTGTTCAGAAATGTTTTAACTGTTTTAGCTGTTCCTCCCGATTACCCTTGACCATATTCAAGCCCTGTGATATACCATAGCCTGTAGGCGCTCCTATATACACATCTTACAGTAACTATTCTTCAGATCTGATAGGGGATCTTCCTTATAGTGTAGCAGGTATATTAGTATTTTTAGGCGCTGGAAACTTAATCCTTGTTGTTCATATTGAACAAGCATTGGCACATGCTTACTTTGGACCCAGATTTAAAGCCAATTGTGGGCGATAGAGTCCAAATAGGATATAGGAGAACTCAGAATATCAAAAATATGGTATCTTGCAGCCACTACCAAGTGGGGAAGACAAGGACTGCCATTCGAGCAGGATCTTTTCCATGTGGCACATGATCCACATGCAAATACATTCGGAAAACTGATATGATCCAGGATCGGTTTGGCCACACTCACAAAATGAAAAATTACATCAGCTGCACATCAGAAAATATAATATATGTACTGTTTTGCGGCTGCTCCAAGATCTATGTTGGGATGACCAGCCGTCAACTTAGGGTCAGACTACAGGAGCATGTCAGAAACATCAAGAATGCCACAAAGGACCTGGAGGATGGCAAAACTATATCCACAGTGGCATATCCTTTTCTGATAAACCATCGTTCTAACCCCAGAGACCTTAAGTGCCAAGGAATAGAAAAAATATCCCTAGGCATCAGAGGAGGCAATCTCGAACAGGCTCTGTTAAGAGCCGAGTGTAGATGGATATATCTACTAGATAGTGTACATCCTAAGGGATTAAACGAACAAAACAACTATTATTGTTTTCTGTAAATCTGGAATAAAATCTAAGATTAGGAAATACGCACAAATATCAACTTGTGACCAAGAGAAATACATCAATACACTTAGGGCAATATAGTCCAGAGTACACAAACGAATATAAACATAGGGGGACTCTGACATACAATACCATACATGCCCGATATAGATGGAATCTGAACAATTAATATAATAAGTGGTCATTGAGTACCCTTAGGAACACATTAGACACCACCATAATTCAGGCATACTAGAGTTTGAGCCACATGTGTCTTAGAAAACGCTATTTAACAGGTACTGGAATCAGAGGACAATTATCAGTGCAAAGGAAGGACAACATGAACAAGACGTCCTATCTTTTACCATTATTATTCTATCATATACTTAAAATCAATCGGGAGACTGTTTATATCACTCTATTCACCCATACCTCAACGATAATTATTTTATTAGACTCTCTATACACAACCTAGTCACACTTTGCACATAAAGCACTATCACTACTTCTGCTGACTACACATTATGCTTCTTCACTTCATCACCTAGATATTTTTTCTAGGTACATATCCAAGGGCTACTAGGACCCCACGTTCTGGTTCATTTTATTCTCATTTCCCCTTTTTTTACTACAATTGAGTTAGGATTAAAATTCTTTAATTCTGGACTTTTTACACACACTAGGGCAAGCAAGGGTAGGATATTCCCTCATTTTCAAGCACATATAAATGACACATTTTTTCATTAATTAATGTTCTGCCTTGCTGCATTAGGCCGCATGCTCCTTCTAATAGCGATTATCACATTCTCACATTTGGCACGTTTTGATCCAAAATAATCACACGTCAGCTTTGTATTTCTTTCACTTTTATTTTTATTCTTTCACCTTCTGAGTATTGCCTACACTTTCAACAGTTTTTTAGAACAAGTCTCATACTCTTGATGTTTCAACACACGCAGTGTATTAATATGGTTGATCTTTAATGTACTCTTCAAGTATCTGACACATCGATAAGCATTTATGCCTCATACAAAATAACACAGCGTGGCCCCTATGAGACGTCTCTCTTGACACGTAGTTTCCTTTCACAACCAGTCGGACGAGAAATGGGTGGTGACGTAGACACACACCCTCTTCCGAGCCAATAGAATGTGAGATGTAAGGAACCAATTACAATAGCAGATTGAGACGAGCCTGTCTGTAAATCAGCCAATAAACGGCCAATAGAATGGCGGGTGCCCCACCTTTGACAAAGCCGTAAGGCGAAACATGTCAGGGCAGCCGGAGATTTCTTCTCCTTTTTTAACTTAAACAGCAGTGTGATGTGCAGAATGAATGGCTAATTAGAATTTAATTTAAAAACCAGTGTGTGAATGCTTGAATTAGGGCTCACGCGAGCAGTGTATCGCAACTAACATCGCAAGTCAAATAAGTACCCTCTATCATTACATACTACTAGTTGTACATAGATTAAATACCCGAGTAAGAGTGGGGAGTCAATTCACCCTCGGTTACTTAACTGCTGGTCTGGTTTGTTTGTTACAAGTGGAGTGGGGAGCCAAGATTAAAACTGGGGTCGATTTAGTAAATTAATCTAACTACCAAGACCCTAAATATATTAGCGCTACCCCTACCTTAATGCAACATTCGAACTCTCAGCAAAACCTGCAGATCCTGTGGTAAACAACCCATATTTCACCTGATCACACTTTTGGTACATATAAGTATAAGGGGGTGCATATGATACTCTCAAATAAACCAGCGGATCAGGTACCGGGTTAATATTGACGCCGACTAACTGGCGGACAGAATGCAATTCCAGTGTGTATATAAAACCGGACAATGATAAGTAAACCTATGGTATATTAAAAACGGTGGCACATTAAAAACGGTGCATATAAGTTACAAGAAAGCATATACTAGTTATTATCTAATTGAAACACAATATCCTGTAATTTGCCCAAACCGAATACACAGTGGTATTAGTATATTCTATCACTCCTTAAATTATTATTAATTTCAATAATTTTATATTCACTTGTGACTGCAATTCTTAAACCAGGGCAGTGTGTGATTATAAGATCGCTTGCTCACTTGAGCAGTATACCGTTACCTTTACACGGACTAAGATTAACACAATTACGCCTTTAGAACCACAATTACAATAGGATCAGATATCACAGCTAGTGAGGGGAGGGTCACTGTTCATGTCGACTTGAGTACCGGGTATTATATAATGTGATTTTAAGCACATAACTAGATAAATACCATAAATTTATTTTATTATATTTTCCCCGTACGTACAAGAGACAGAATATACATATATCACTACCTGACGGGAATACAGTCACTTACATCTGGTCCAATTTACAATAGTGGTATTCCATTATTCTATTATCACAGGAGTCATTACAGATGTAAATACCTCTATGAAAGGGAGAATTGTTCTGGTCCCTAACAATAATAGTCGTATTAAAATGTTCATAAAAACCGAACAGTTAAGACACCATTTTCTCTCATGAGAATTTCACCTCGGTTGTCATAATAATATGCTAAGAGTATACCAGTAGCCCATTACTACCTAGCACATCTGCTAAGGATATTATGTGATATTATTTAGAGGTCAACTATGCAATATTCTACCAGAGTATCAATATTGATTCATGGAGTATTATAGATATTCTGGGTTCACTCATAACGTGGGTACACACTGGGGAATTAATATTTCTCACAAGAATCTCTTCAAGGAACTTGCACCCCACACACAATACTGTGGCATTTTACCACTACTGATACTTTTCATTTATTTACGTAGTATCAATAGAGGCTAGTGTATCAATGAATGTGATAGAAGTCAGAAATTGACATGAATTTGATATAAGGTTCATTTTGCCTCTAATTGATTTATGTTACATTCCCTGGAGAACACACCTTGTTTTTTCCGACCATATATATACCTTTGGCCCCTGAGAGAAATTTAATCTCAGGTTCTCATTCAGTCACTTTCACAGTGTCTGTAATTTTAATTTGTATAACCCCTTTTTTAATACCCTAATAAAAGTTAAGTTTTATCTAACCCCTATCCTTAGGGCCTCCTTACCTATGGTACCTGTAGTAACTACTTGACCCTGTGCTGTTGAGTGCTATCTAAGTACATTCTTCCAATTGCATCAGCAATTGATTTTCTACTGTCTGTCTCTCTCAATGTACAGCACCTAAGTCCCAGAGTATATTATTAATAAATGACACATCTCTCCTGTTACACCTAGGAATATAACAGGGACACAGCACCAGTAGTGCCGTCGTCTTTTCCCTTCTTTCAATATAAGATCCTCATCAGAGAAGGATAATTCAGTATGTTGCTTGTCATTTGAAATTTCATCAACTTTATGAGAAGTTTTAAAAGATCTTTTACATTTATTAGAAGGCGGAATGGCAGACAAAGCCTTCTGAATAAAATCAGAAATAAATTCTTTTAAATTTACAGGTATATCTTGTGCATTAGATGTTGAGGGAACTACTACTGATGGATACATTTTCTGCATGTAAAAGTTTATCATGACAACTATTACAAACCACAGCTGGAGGTATAATCACCACAAGTTTACAACAAATGCACTTAGCTTTGGTAGAATTGTTATCAGGCAGCAGGGATCCAACAGTGAGTTCTGAGACAGGATCAGATTGAGACATCTTGCAAATGTAAGAGAAAAAAACAACATATAAAGCAAAATTATCAATTTCCTAATATGGCAGTTTCAGGAATGGGAAAAATGCAAACAGAATAGCCGTCTGACATAGAAAAAAGCAAGAGGCAATCGGAATGGGTTCTAAAATAATGAAAATATTTGGCGCCAAGTATGGCGCCCAAAACGTCCGGAAACGAAACACTTGTGTCATAGATGACGCAACCTTGTAAAAGGACCCGGCGTCAACTAAGACACCGGAAATGACAAATTGCATTAACGAATGTAACTTCGCGCCAAAAAATCTTGCGCCAAGAATGACGCGATAAACTTAAGCATTTTGTGCCCTCGCGAGCCTAATTCTGACCATGAATTTGAAAAAAGAGTCAATTGAAAAAAGACTACACCCCAGGTAAGAAATAAATTTCTAAAAAATGCATTTCCCAGATATGAAACTGACAGTCTGCAAAAGGAAATATACTGAAACCTGAATCATGGCAAATATAAGTACAATACATATATTTAGAACTTTATATAAATACATAAAGTGCCAAACCATAGCTGAGAGTGTCTTAAGTAATGAAAACATACTTACCTGAAGACACCCATCCACATATAGCAGATAGCTAAACCAGTACTGAAACAGTTATCAGTAGAGGTAATGGAATATGAGAGTATATCATCGATCTGAAAAGGGAGGTAGGAGATGAATCTCTATGACCGATAACAGAGAACCTATGAAATGTATCCCTGTGAGGAAAACCATTGCATTCAATAGGTGATACTCCCTTCACATCCCTCTGACATTCACTGTACTCTGAGAGGAAACCGACTTCAAAAATGTTGAGAAGCGCATATCAACGTAGAATTCTTAGCACAAACTTACTTTACCACCTCCATAGGAGGCAACGTTTGTAAAACTGATTTGTGGGTGTGGTGAGGGGTGTATTTATAGGCATTTTGAGGTTTGGGAAACTTTGCCCCTCCTGGTAGGATTGTATATCCCATACGTCACTAGCTCATGGACTCTTGCCAATTACATGAAAGAAAGGTCCCTGTATGGACCAAAACTGGGGAGGGGGGCCCTGCTTGGATTCTTGCACCTGGGTCCTGTGGTTTCTAGTTACGACTATGTGTATATGGACTAGTGCTATAAATCTCTTGTAAACCTTTCCATGTATTTCTGTTCACTTAGCACTTTCAGGATCAGGTTCTGTCATTGGATCAGTGGGTGATAATTTACTCCTGCCCTGCACATATTTAGCAAGTGGAGGTCCCACCGCCACGTGCTGGGGACGCGGCAGCTGCCCAATGTTTTCATGTAGAAGAAAGATTATTGAGACTGCTGGCAGATATGTGATCAGGACAGAGTCCGAGAGATACCAGCTAATGGGAAAGATAACTCAAGGGGATGTGTCCCTGACCATCATCAATGTGACCATCAGTGATGGAGGAACATACTGCTGCCGCGTGGAATTAGCTCGTCCGTTGAATGATATAAAGCTGGAAATAACGGTACAGATAAAAAACAGTAAGTATGTATGTTCTTCTACATCAGTAACATTTCACTATATGACGGTTATTTTCTATTGCAGCTGCTAACTGTAATACCTTCTGGTAATAGTGGACCTTTCTCAAAAGAGGGCAATTGGTGCAATTTTGTTTTTGGCCCCCCAAAGGTAACTTAGTAGTAAGTGGTAGTAATAATATGCATGCTGATCTGTTTATTGATTTTAAATAGATAGATAAATAATATAAGATGGACCTGCAACCTGCACTAATAAATTCCCCCCCCCCCCCCCGCATTAGGTTTTACACATTCTGCACATGACTGGCTGCTATGCCCCGCCCCCAAGCACTTGTCACTGCACATGCTGCACCAATTGTAGTTCTGCCCCAGCTTCTAGTGACAACAATAAAAGGTAGTTCACAACTGCAGCAAAATCTACAACATCTAGGATAAGGTATTCAAAGTTAAATACCATTTATATAAAGGACAGAAAAAAAAATCATGCAAGTGATCCAGATCTACATGCACATGAGAATGAACATGTAATTAAACTTATAAATGCTCTCACAGCGTAATACAAAAACTATACACGTGTGTAGTTGATGGCCATTTGTTTAAGCAAGTAAGGGTGTGCAAGATATACCAGCAATCGAAAACTGTGACATAATTTCTACAATGATACTTCCTGTAACATTAGTTAAGATCTATATGAGACAATTTATTCTTCTGTATTCAACTTAGAGGTAGATACTACAAAAGACTCTCCAATGGAGCCACAACGGAAATATCTTCTGGCATTTTAGTGACCAGTTTTAACTCACTGATATTTAACTATATGCTGCTTATTAAATAATAAAAGTTCCTGTCTCTTACAAGAAGTTTCTGATCTCAGCCCTTTTAACACTAATAACTGTGGGCGTCTGCAGGGAGGTGGCAAGAGCAGGCAATTGCATCCCCCAGATTTCTAAGGTAGTGCAGACCACGATAATTTGCAGCGTACATTGCTGTAATGTGTCCTATTTAGTGCTGACAAGTTGGTAGGCACTATGTTTAGGTAAAACATTAACCCTTCCTCCTGTCTTGTCTCTGCACAAAGTTCCACCACAAAGCCACTGCTCTCCTGACTGATCCATCTCTAATTTAGACATATACACACAAATTGTTTTCTGCAAAAAACATCCAGAAAACAACAGTTTAAGCCAATTTTATTTTTCACAAAAATATTTGTATCCTTCCAGATTCTGGTCTTGGGCAATAATACATCTGATAAAAAGAATAATATTAACATAATGCTGTATAATATATAATTTAAAATTAAGAGCATTTACAAGGGTGTTATTTTCTGCATATGATCACACACCTACTGTATTACAGTGTTCATGACATATTGCATCAATACATAGACATATTCTTCGATTAGGAACTCATTTTTGTTTTGATCAAATGATAAAACGTGTTAAACCAAATAATAGTATAATGTTATATCACAGTTGCATTTGACCTTGTATCAACCACTGGTATATTTTACAGATCTTTTGTGAACTAACAGTTTTACCAATATTCTTTATAAAGTTTGTTTTAATTATTTCTTTATTAAATAAAAATAGTTTGCACATTGCACCATACATTTTTAAGTTGTTTGTGTTTTCTAGTTTTGTTTTTGTTTACAGTTACTAAAAGATAAAATTAGATAAGAAGAAAACAAAATTGCGACACCTTCCAATGTTAATGTGTCTTAATAAGACATGGATCTGGCATATATGCTATATATGGTATATACCATAAATAGTATTTATTTTTGTATAATAGATTAAAGGGACGGTAAACTCAAAATGCAATCACCTGTAAAATAATTAGTTACTGAAAATATAACAACGTTACATAATACATGGATTATTTATTTTAATACCATTGAAAATTGTGCTTGTCTCACTTCATGCCAAGGAGGGTGGCACTCAAATTGCTATATTTTTCACATGCGCTTCCATTTGCTTCACAGGCATGTAAAGTATTTGCTTAAGGTGGATTATTAAAGCTGCTGTGCATGCAGTGCACATACTTGGTGGTTTAAATGTGGAAAATATTGTAGGATGGAAATTAGTGCTGTGTGCCTGCACAATCACTTACATGTAGTAGCTTTCTTTTCAGCACCTATAGGCTACGAGTATGAAAGGATAGAAAGACTTCAGATATGTATAGTTATAGATTGGAGATTAGAAATTAATTTAGATAAATTGTATTTGATTAACTAAACAAAATCAATAGGCACTCAAGTCAAAATTAAACTTTCATGATTCAGATAGAGCAGCAATTTTAAACAACTTTCCAATTTATTTCCATTAACAAAATGTGCACAGTCTTTTTATATTTATACTTTTTTAGTCACCAGCTGCTACTGAGCATGTGCAAGAATTCACAGAATATACATATATGCATTTGTGATTGGATGATGGCTGTCACATGATACAGGAGAAGTGGAAATAAACAAAACTTTGAAATTTGTTAGAAAAATTCTACTACTCATATGAAGTTGAGACCAAGGGACCGAATTATGAATGTCTGGTGGACATGATACGCTGTAGCGTATCATGTCCACCAGGCATCGATGAATGCCAACAGCATAAGCTGTTGGCATTTAACATTGTACAAGCAGTTCTAGTGAACTGCTTGTGCAATTCCGCCCCTGCAGATTCGCGGCCAATTGGCCGCTAGCAGGGGTGTCTTAATACAGCTGCTTCATAACTGCTGTTTTCCGGCGAGCATGTAGGCTCACACGGAAACAGGGGCATCAGGGGCCATTCGGCCCTTGATAAATCGGCCCCCAAGGGAGAGATTTATTAAGCAGCTCGCCGGAAACACAAGTTAAGAAGCAGCGGTCATAGGACTGCTGCTCCTTAACTCGTCCACCACCTTTTTTGGTTTACTGCAATCCTCTTGATCCAATACAATTTGGATGATTGACACCCCCTGCTAGTGGCCGATTAGCCGCAAATGTGGAGGGGGCAACATTGCACACACATTTCACCAGAATAGGCATATATATTTTAGAACGTGGAATGGGTCAGAGATGTTTGCATGAGTGGAAGCCATTTTTGTTATTACAGTTAAAGAACACTATTGCCACAATAGTTAAATTGGGAATGCGACAAACTTTCCTTTAGCTAGTTCTAAATATCAGTATTTACATTTAACTTGAGGGGTGGAATTTTTTTAACACAAATAGTCATTGTAGACTGTACTAAGTGCATCAACATGTCCCACATTTTGCAGCTCTATTCTGCTGTGCTTTCTGCCTTATTTCCAGTTTTAAATGTAGATCAGAGACCACCCAAAACACATAAATGCCAATCCCAAACCAAACTGAGATTATCCAGTCCCATCCACCAGCCAACTCAACTCAGCCCCCAGAGAGCATTAACCCCACCCCTGAATTTATTGGCCCCACCCACAGATTCCCTTAACTCTGCCAGACAGGCCAGCCCTCAGTCCTAGGCTAAGAAGTGTAAGATGTCTTTTACAAGCATTTACGATGTTACTTCAGAAGTTAAGGCCAATGTTGTTTTTAGAGTTCAAATAAAGCTTAAAAATCAAGTTAAAATGTATTTTTAGTGCAAGCTTTCTGCTATTTTCTTCACATTTTAATAATGGTATATGCCAAGAAGATTCTAAGGGATTAGGAAATATAATGTCAGATACTAGCATTATTACTATTATCAGAAGAGCGCGGTTTTATAACCAACTGACTTTAATGATTACCCAGTATCTTACTCTCAATCAATATTATACCACTCCCATTACTTAAATTGAAAACCTCCCTAAATTTTCCATACTGTACCTTTTAACATGACCTGTTCTCCTCCCAACCATTTGAAATTTGAGTTGAAAACTATTTAGTGTCAGACTTTAAATATCAGAAACAGCAGCAATGTGTACTCTTAGAGCAGCAGGGCTAATATGAAATTGTGAAATCGAAAGGAGATGGTCATTGGCTATTTAGAAGAGAGAAAGCTGAAAAACTAAAAAAAAAAGACTATAAGGGTGCCAACAGGGGATTAAATAAGAAACATTAAAAAGAATAGTTAAAGCTATTTTAGGTCACCTTTTTAGCACCTACACAATATTGTGGTATAGAACCAGCCTACTTAAAATATTGTATTGTTTACAAAGACATTGTGAGATAATACAGATAACGTTGGACTTTGTATTACTCTTTTTTCTGTCAACAGATGCAGCTTTAGAGGATATTGATGTTACCCATGCCGCACATACTAGTAAGTAAGACTAGTGCTGCGAAATCTGTTGGTGCTCTACAAATAACCGATAATACAAATAATAATAATAAGTAAGACTATATCATACTAAAAGATTGTTTAGACATCTACCTTTGAATGGTGCTGCTGAATGATGTTTACAAGTGTATTCTAGCCTCTTCATTAACAACAATACACTTAAATTATAATTCAAATTCCACAGCACTTACTTTGTCTGATAATTTGTTGCTCATAAACATCACATTTACATACATTTACAATGGATATTTGAAACATAACTGCACTGTATACAAACATGTTATTCCAACAATGATTTATTGATGACAGACGTCTATATGGATTTGTATGAAAATTTCTGACATCCTAGCTCAGGGCCCAATACAAATTGTCAAGTCACAGTAGAAGGCAATAGCTGAAGAAAAAAATAATTAAAAATTAATAATAATAATTATATATATATTTATATATATATATATATATATATATATATATATATATATATATATATATATATATATATATATATACTGTATATATACAATAAATCCACAGAAAGATGCACTTTGGGCAACTCAATATACTTTAATTCATGCAAAATTTTGGGACAGCACAGTGTCCCTTGATCAGACAAGCAGAATGTGAGCCAAGTGCAAAAATATATAAAAAACCGTACAAGACACACCCACCCCAAAACCAATCAAATACAGATCAACCCTCAATACAACAAACCCAAATGGAGGTGAATAAACCCAGTATAAATACCATAAACATAATAGAACATTATATAGAAACATCCTCTGGAACCCAAATAACCACTAAAGTAGCCCTATCCTAACTTGCCTGCTATACATTGTATAACAATCCGGATCATGCTCAGGTAATAACGTTTCATGTGTCAAACAATCCCAGCAGATAATAACAAAACCAACCTCATCCTAGGGTTGGCCCCAAGTTAATCTAATTGGCTGAGTGCTACTGTGTCAGACCTACAGGGGACACATCACTAGGAAGGATGTTTAAGGACTTCATCTACCAAAATGTTAGGACAACTATTATGATAAGGGAGGATATATGCCACATGTAAATAACTTCACATGGAATAAAGGATACATAGATGGCTACAACATTGCTACAAGTAGCATGTCCATCTAGGAAGCATGTGGCTACAACAATAATACTGTATATGCTGGAAATATTGGCTTCTAAGCCAGACTGCATACATAACTCATTAGGAGAATAATAATGATTTCTAATCATGCTGTGTCTACTTCTTATAAAAAATAATGAACCATATCGTAAAAAATGGTAAACATCACTCATATAGAATGCCTTTCGAAATTACTCTGAAAAATTAGGCCCTAGGGCCACTTTAAAGTCATCAGGAGCAGTGGTTTGATTATATACGCTTAGGGAGATAATCAAATTTTAGGGCTATAGCATCCACCCACATCAACTAGATCCTATTACCATATACCTAAGACTTGTCACTCTTGGCAGAGTGGGTTCAGGGGTTTGGAGCTCAGATGTAGAGGTGTAAGATTTAATACCATCTTGAGCACTAAAAGGGGCTAGTGGAATGGGCTTCTTTGAGGAATTACCCCTTTTAGGCATGGTAGCAAAGAGACAGACATGGTAAGTTTATTGTACAAGAAAAAGGGTCGGATTCTGGAAACAGGATAGGCTGCATTAATGCCCACCCCTGAGCCAAAGTCTGAAGTAGTGCCCACTTTAGGGCCAATGGACTGTAGTGCCCACCCTGGAGCAGAAGTCTGAAGTAGTTCCCAATCTAGGGTTGAGGACTGAAGTTCCCACTCTAGGGGGGAGGACTGGCATATACACTCTAGGGCTTAGGACTAGCATGCTTGGGTATTTAAGCAGAATACCAGGCTTGGGTTCTGGAGCAGGATAACAGTGTTTGGAGACACACTCTGCAGTATTCGGGTACTAAATCAGGATACCGGTGCTTGGCAAATGCCCTATGCAGGGCTTGCATACTGGAGCAGGATACTCATGCTTGGCAGATGCCCTCTGCAGGACTTGGGTAAATGAGTTGGATACCGGTCAGCAAACTCAAGGAGAATACAGAAGAGAAGTCAAAACAAGCCAAGTTCAATATACTAGAGAAGCTGTCCGATTCTTTGTCTAACACAGGGGAGAACCAAAAGAAAAGACAGGAGCCAAGCTTGGTACAGGAGCCAGAAGATTAACCAGAACAACTTAGATACAGGCACAGGTCAGAGGCACAAACAGAGGGAAATAACCACAATGTCATGGCAGGGAGTGGCCTGTGAGTCAGCCTTTTATATCAGTGTTGATTGTGTAACAAAACTGCAGCTGGCAAGCAGGTGGAGGAAGAGAGCAAGCCAGTGCAGGAAACAGGTCTCAAGAAACAACAGCAGAATAGAGAGCCCTCTGGTGGCACAGGGATAAAGTAAAAGACTGCAAACCTGGAGTCCAAAGTTTATCTGGGCACGGCTGTGACAAGACTCAAATGTATAGGCAAACTAAAGCTACAGGCAGTAGGGGATGAATGAATAAACTATAGCAGATACATTAACACAAAATGTGCCTATTAGAGAGTTACTAGCAGAAAATGTGAACCTGTAGTAGAAAACAGAGATTAAAAAATAGTAGCACAGTTAAAAGCAAGAAAAAAATATATAATGTAGAATAGGGAAACCACCAACGAGCAGTTAATGATTCAGTATTTTGGTTGTACGTTGCCTCCACTAATTGACCAATGGATACCCACAGAGAGTAATATAGCATAGAATTAGGCAGTTGAAGGGTCAAAAAACTTCAAACATGTATAAGAACTACTCAGATATGTAGGAGGGCCAATAATACCACCTCACTCAGTGGTCGTCCAATAAGCCCCAACAAAGATACACTACTTTTAAGAGTATAGGAACAACACAGTCATCACAAAAAACACTGCCAGCTAGTATGGGTGTTTAGGCCCCTTGGTGTGACTGAATCAAGTTCATAAATTCATCTGGAGTCTCTCTGGAAGAGAAGCTTATCTTTGTCCATACCCCATCTCAGTGGGGGGACATGGTCAATTATGACGAATCTGAGATCTTTAAATGTATGACCGTCTGTTGCAGAATGAAGTGTTACATGTTGTTTGGATCTTCCAGTGTGAATTGCTGAGTGGATGGCCGACCATTAATTGGCAAAGTGGGTCCTTGCATTGTTGAGCATTTTGCCCACATAAAATAGTCCACACAAGCAATTGAGAAGATACGCAATATACTTGGTGGTACATGTTACATAGTATGTATCTTTTATTGATCCACGTTTCTTCATCATAACAGAGCACAGGCTCCATATTGACTAAAAGTTCCCTCAAATTCCTGCCATGCTTATAGGCAATCCTTGGTGCATCAGAAAATGAGAGTTGTGTATCTGATGATATCTAGGCCATTCTTAATGAACCTTCTTAATCACCTCAAGTTTATCTGAGGCATTACTGGTTACAAATGTAAGTATGGATTTATTGTTAGAATCAACAATCATTGGCAAACAGAGGCTCAATATTGCCTTTTTGGAAGCTTCATCCAGCAGTTTCTTCTTATAGCCCCATTCCAAAAATCTATAGCTCATCTCACTCAGTTGTTCTCAGTCTCCACAAGCAAGGTGATGATGAGAACTGTAGAGGTGCCACAACATAGGCTGTAGAAACTCTCAAAGGACCACATTTACTCCAAGGGCAGCTCTTCTAATCATGGAGAAAAAAAACTGGATAGGAAGAAGGGAACAAAGAAGGCATTCCAATGGTGTAATATCTCAAAACTCAGACCCCACAGGAATTACCTGCAAGTAGGATACTCACATTAGATAAGCACTTATCACAAAGTGCATATTAGAACAGTCTGAGGTATTATAAGCTCCCCAGTCAGCTCAAGTCCGGTAGCAAATATCACTCCCTGATATCCTACAGCGATCACCAATCACCATACAGGACCACAGGGCAACACAAGTATTTTAATACTCCACAAGCACTGATTGCAAGGGAGAGTTTATTTGATATTTAAAATACAGTTCAAAACAGCATATAGTGATACACATCAGCCGGACATATAAATACATCACATAAATAATTAAACAATTAAAAGTAATAAATTGCATCTGGTGCTGATAGTAAAATACCTCCCATTTCGTAGTTACCATTCTCCTCATAAATGGCATATAGACGCTACATTGAAAAAGTGCAATGACGTATAAATGGAGCCAAATCAAACGATCCAATCAGGAAAAGTGAATGCTACACATGGCCAACCTGTTACTATTAGTTACCTGGTCATGTGATGACGCCAACGTCATTGGACTTAAAAACGAATCATCATAATGGTACGCAATCACGTACCGTACGCAATCACGCTGAGCTACTGCGCACCCCCACACGCTCATGTTGCTTAAGGGAAAAAGACACAAACCAGAGCAGAATCCCAATCCACTAACTGGCATAAAACACAGAGAGATTGCATACCGATTGATTCTAGCAAATGTTCATACAGGAGGATGCCAAAATCACATTGATAAATACCATCTAGCATATAATATTGGTATATATAATATCACAATGTAACCAATAAGTAATCATAAACTGCATACTAAATAGATAAAAAAAACAATACATATATAAAATATGCATACATGCAATAAGTGAATCTACCATACTGCAAAAATAGATACAAACCTAATTAAAAGCTGCCAGATCCAAATTTTTATTAAAACCCTCTGGATTTAGAGTTCTTAGTCTCCAAATCCAGAAGGTCTCCCTTTGTCTTAATCTGGTAAAATGATTATATTGATTGGAGGGGGGAATACATTCTATAGCTCTAACTTTATAAATGCCTTTTTTGCCGGAATGTTTACAGGTACTATGACACAATATACTATGCTTAAGAAATTTACGTTTAATATTCCTAAGATGTTCACCCCACCGTGTTCTCAGACATCTTCTATTACTGCCACAATATTGTAGGCCACACATACAGTTTACTAAATATACCACATAACAACTATCACAACTCATTTGTGATTTTATCGGGAAGGTCTCTTAAATAATGTTGGATTTAAAAGTAGTACACTTGTTATCTATAAGTATGCAAGTTCCACATCTAGCTTTACTACACTTATAAATGCCATTAGAGGTGCCTGCAAAAGTGTTCAGATTACCATTGGTATTTCTGCACTTTTTAATTTTGGTAGACACTACCTTGCTAGGTACTAAGGCATTTTTAAGAGTAGGTGCCCTTTTAAAGACACAAAGAGGTCTCTCTCCAATTAGATCTTTCAATATTGGATCTAAAGATAAAATAGACCAATATGTATTCATGATTTTAACAATATTTATATAGTTGCTATTAAATTTTGTAATAAATTTTGATGATTTCTCAAACTTATTGTCTGCTTTTGAATTCTTTAATTGCCTCTATTTTTACTATCATTAATACAAGTTAGATCATATTTTTTATCTAGAAATCTCTCCAATATTTTCGACTCATCTAGAAAATCAGTAACATTTGAACAATTACGTCTAATCCTACCAAATTGGCTAAAGGGAATATTTTCCAACCATTTTGGATGATGATTGTTATGTCTATTGATATAACTATTGGAGTCTACTTTCTTAATATAACTCTTGGATACAATATGGCCTTCAGGGCTCCATTCAAGAGTCCCATCTAAAAAAAATTATAGATTTTCTTTCTATTTGGTAAGAAAAAGAAATCCCCCAAGTATTAGAGTTAAGATTTTTAACAAAATCCTCTGACAATGAGGATGGTCCCTCGCAAACAAATAATAAATCGTATATGAAACGGCCATAGAAGACAACGTTTTCCCAAAACAATGAAGAATACATCAAAGTCTGCTTGAAATGACCCATAAAAAGATTTGCAAATCTAGTGGTAAAACATTTTCCCATGGCCGTTCCACGGAGCTGGAGATAAAATTTATCTAGATAAACAAAATAATTATGCATTAAAATTAACCAAATGGACTCCAATAAAAATTCACGTTGTGTGACGGGAAGGTATATGTCAGAGTCAAGGAAAGATTTCACAGCTATTAATCCCACGCCATGTTGAATATTGGAATATAATGCGGTGACATTGCAGCTTATCCACAATCTATCTTTATTACTAGTAGGAATCTTGTTAAGTTTATCAAGGAGATCGGTCGTATCCCCAATTTATGATCCCAAATTTGTCATATACTTCTTGAGAAACCAATCCATATAGCTAGATAAATTAGTAGTCTCCCCGGGAGTGTATCAATATTTTTATGGATTTTAGGTAGGTGATAATAGTAGGCCACCCCAGGTTTATCAGTAAGGAAAAAATTCCTTTCTTTCTTGGTTAATATTCCCTGGAGTAGCCCACTATCCAACAATTTAATTAGTTTCTTTGTATACTGGGAAGTAGGATTGCTCTTAAGAACCTTATAATATTGTTCATCATTCAGGATCCAATCAGCCTCCTTAATGTAATCTAATTGATTCTGAATCACGCCCCCTCCTACTTTATTGGCCTGTCTGATCACAATACTAGTATTTGACATTAAGTTGGATAATGCCTTATGCTCAAAGACATTCATATTCCCTTTATCAAATTTAAAAAGGATCTAATTTCTCTAAATCAGCAAGAACTAATTTTCTGAAAATATCAAGATGACTATTGGTATGAAACTGTGGAGTGAATGATGAAATGGGTTGCAAATCCGTATGTGTAATCCCTTTGTGTAAATAATCAGACAATTCCTCAGGTTCAAATACAACATTCAAAGTACCTCCCCTTTTGGGCATATCATCAGTGAGAATAGGTGCTAGATTTGAATCTTTAAATTTTTTCGCTGCAAAATATCTTTGTATCGAGAGCTTCCTTACAAACGTATTAATGTCCACAATTAGATCAAAGATATTTTGCAAATTGGATGGAAAAAAATGTAAACCTCTATTCAACACTTGCATTTCAGTGACAGTTAAAACACGGTTAGAGAGAAAAAGGCCCTCACTGAGTAGTTCCAATTTGTTCTTTTTGCTGGTCCTTGCCCTTCCCCTGCAGCCACATTTGCATAGGATCCTTTTACAGGGGTTGCAGGGTTATCCCTCCTTAGAGGAAACATTTCTATCTGTGGCTCTTTTTGGGACCAATTTTCCCTCCATTGGGGTGACTGATTTAGATTCCTCAGATTTTTTACCATTCCCTGACCTAAAAAATGTTTCTGGGTTTGTTTTTTTACCTTAGAATTAGACGCCACTGGATGACCAAAAAAACTATCATGATTATCCTGATTGCTCATACTTCCATTTTGTGGAGCAAAACCCTTACTCTTTGATGTATTCTTATTGGTCACCACATTCCATTCATCATCTCTAACTTGATAACCTCTATTATACTGATGGGGTCTAAAGGATGCATTATCTCTCTGTTTCCACTGAGAATTCATAGAATTATTTTGGTAATTCCCATTAACTTTCTTATTACCAACTGAATTTGTATAAACATTCCCACTATCCTTTTTATTATCAACGTGATGGAATTTCTTTTGCTCATACCAGTTCAGTTTAAAAAAAAATTATGCTCATGAGATTTATTTGACTGGTTTCCAGATGACTGATCTGAAGCAATTTCAACTTCTTTTACCTCATTACTCATTTTGTTAAAGGTGAACACATTAACTGTTTTAAAATAATTTTCATCTCTAATAATTTTATTAGTCTTGGTTTTAATAATTTCATTTTGGAAAACCCCTGTTTTCTCCATAACAGTTTCATTCAATTTATTATATTCTGGATGCTTCATGAATCTACCAATCTCATGTTGAATTTTATCAATTTCAACTCCTATATCGGACAACAACTCTTGTCTATGGGTGATTAATAAATCCATTAGCTTCAAGGAGCACTCGATTAGAACATTTTCCCATTCTTTCAAAATTGTCTTATCATCTTTAAATGGACAATTTTTCAGGAGACCTAAACCACTTGGTACAATTTTCTTTTCAACATATTCTTTTATAAAATTAACATCTCACCAATGCTTGTGTTCTTTTTTAATTAAATTCTCTAACTTATTAAACAATTGGTAAATATTCTCACTAACATTAGAATCTGTATTAGAAGTGGGTAAGCAGTGTATTTTTCTCTAGTGCCTATTCTCTCTTGTAAAGACTGCATTATAATACGTGAACAAAAAGTGCAAATATAAAAAATATGCAAAAACTAAATATAAGGTAATGTATAAACAATACAAAAATTTATACACAAATTACTTGTGATAGAACCAATATACAATATCTAAAAAAATATATATGAACAAAATAACAGTCTCAATAAAAGTCTCACGGCTAGATTACGAGTTTTGTCGGTAAAGCCGTGCGTTGCTAACAAGCCTTTTTTTTTCCGGCGCTCACTCTAAACAAAGCTGGTATTACAAGTTTCTGAATGGCTGCGTTAGCCGCACAAAAGTGAGCGTTGAGCAAATTTAGCGCCACTTCTCACTGTAAAACCAGCGTTGCTTACGGTAGCGTGAGCTGGCTAAAACGTGCTTGTGCACGATTTCCCCATAGGAAACAATGGGGCTGAAACGGCTGAAAAAAAACCTAACACCTGAAAAATAGCAGCGTCCAGCTTCCAACGCATGCCTATTGTTTCCTATGGGGAAATACTATCTAAGTCTACACCTAACACCCTAACATGAACCCCGAGTCTAAACACCCCTAATCTAACACTTATTAACCCCTAATCTGCCGCCCCCGACATCGTCGCCACCTGCATTATCTTATTAACCCCTAATCTGCCGCTCCGGACACCGCCGCAACCTACGTTATATCTATGAACCCCTAATCTGCTGCCCCTAACATCGCCGACACCTACATTATATATATTAACCCCTAATCTGTCGCCCCCAACGTCGCTGCAACCTAACTACAATTATTAACCCCTAATCTGCTGCCCCCAACGTCGCCGCCGCTATACTAAATGTATTAACCCCTAAACCTAAGTCTAACCCTAACCCTAACACCCCCCCTAACTTAAATCTATTTTTAATAAATCTAAATAAAATTACTATAATTAAATAAATTATTCCTATTTAAAACTAAATACTTACATATAAAATAAACCCTAATATAGCTACAATATAACTAATAGTTACATTATAGCTATTTTAGGATTTATTTTTATTTTACAGGCAACTTTGCATTTATTTTAACTAGGTACAATAGTTATTAAAAAGTTATTAACTATTTAATAACTACCTAGCTAAAATAAATACAAATATACCTGTAAAATAAACCCTAACCTAAGTTACAATTACACCTAACACTATTCTATAATTAAATTAATTACCTAAACTATGACAAAAATAAAAATTAAAAATTAAAAATGTGGTGCTACACCTCTAATCAATTGCTAAGAACAACAGTGCAAGCAGTCCGAAAAATAATATGAACCTATGTTACAAAAAGAGAAGGATTGAATCAATTTTATATCAATCAAAGAAGGACCAAGGCTGCACAGGGTTCAACATGCTTTATTACTGAAAAACACCAAATCACTCCCTAGACAGGGACGTCTATTCTCCACCCAAATCCCAACAATACAGAACCCACTACTAAAAACAAGAGAGCTGAGAACAGGGAACACAAACGAACTCCAAACTATGATACTGAAAATGACTATAGAGTTGCGACATAGAGAGCCCCTGACAGGCACAATAAAAAACTATATGGCACATATGGTATCAAAAACACTCAAGTAACCGGTTACTGAATATAAATATGGCAGACGGGGCCCCAGAAAAAAATTTCAATGCTGGCTGGAACTCTGTGAGAATCAATGTCCAATCCTAAACAATGAATGCCGATGGCACACTGTTGAAAAAATCAATCACAGTTTTTGTAATGGTTGCAGTTCACAAGGAGTAGTGCAAAGTTATTCTGAGGTTGCCTGGCACATAAGTGTAAACTACACGCACAGGCTATGATCTTGTAAACCACTTCAATGTGTATGAAAATGTTGCCGCTTGCCTTTTCATCTGTTTATAATGTAACCTTTCTCAGCACTGTATGCATACAACGTGTTAGATTGCTAGTACAAAGATGCTGTGCTTGTTCACATAAACAATGTTATCATCACTACGGTAAGCAAGACTTATCCTCGCCTAGTCTCACCTTCACCTTCATGGGTGTCTGCATAAGCTTCTGTGCAGCTTGTATATGTGCGTGAACATACCCGACTTCACTAAGATACTTCGAGGACTATGAGCTGGCGTCTTCACTCGCTTAACCGTATGAGAAATCTTGAGTTCGTTTGGAGGTCCGTGTGATTCACCTGTTGCAAGCTCTACGTCACCAGTGTCTCTGCATGACGTGTTTCGCCCCTCCCACACAGGTAAGAAACCGGGGCTTCATCAGATGTGCTAGAGAGAGGCTGATCCTGACTTTTAAATGATTGCTTCACTTCAGGTTATGCCTCCTTTTGCACTGAGATGTAGTTTAGAAAAAAAGGGATCAAACTACATTCCGTGACATTTGCCACTTTTAGTATGTGCCGTTCAAAAAATTGGGACAGGCTGGGAAAATCATTTTCTTTTGTTATAATGTCAATAACTTCTTATTTCTTGTTATTACCTTTGCCACAGGGCCCAGCTTTCAAGAATTTTTCGTTACTCACAATATGGCCATCATCATATTTACATTTTAATACTAACAATTCTATGAATATTTCTAAACATTTATTGTTTTTACTATTAAAGACATCAGAGAATCAGATGAAGAAAGAAATACAATGAATGCCATATTTTGCTCTCATATGGCTTAAGACACCATTTTTACATGCCCCATACAGTATATATTTCTCAATTTTATTACCATTAACCCTCAGAGCACTAATTTAAAATTATTTATGCTCACCTAAATTAGTTTTTTTACCTTTCCATGACATTACTTATGAACAAAGTTTTTTCTGCATCTAGTGTATATCATAAACAGCTAAAGGGAGTTAAATGGGGACCTTTGCTAAAAACTAGTGGATAATACCTATTATATATATATATATATATATATATATATATATATATATATATATATATATATATATATATATATATATATATATATATATATACCCAGGTAGCCTTGGTATATCTGGATAACTTTATACAAACTTGTAAAGATTTATGAAAAACATGAGTATTCAATCTTCTCATTCAAACCAACAGGGCTTAATGTATTTAGTCTAGGAATCCATCTAGATTCAGGCTGAAGGATAATCCTATCCAAGTTGCCTCCTCGTTTATTTTCTTTAAATGCTTCTATACCCATTATCTGAAGTTTGCTACAATCAGAGTTGTGGAATGCTTTGAAATGTCTAGCTACTGGGCTGTCATCTTCATTGTTTTTAATATCATCTCTGTGTTCACGTACTCTCACCTTGAGCTCCCTAGTGGTTTTACCCACATAGAATTTTTGGCATGGGCAATTCAACAAATAAATAACATTTGTTGAAGTGCAGGAGATCCTGTCTGACATAGTGTACTTTTTTACGAGTAGGTGTACAAAAGCTATTTGACCTTTTTATGTATACGCAATAGACACAATGTCCACAGGGAACAGATCCCATTTGGTTTCTTGCTGTACTGAGCCAATTAGTATGTGGTTCCCTTTTGTACTCACTGTGCACCAATTTGTCTCTTATATTTGGTGCTCTCTTTGCTGTTAGCAGTGGATATTCAGAGATGCATCCATTTAAGGAGGCATCATTAGTTAGAATGTGCCAATGTGAGTTTAAAATGCTCCGTAACTTATCCCAATGTGAATTGTATCTTGTCACTAGTCTCGCATGGTTTTCATCATTTGACACCTTGGGTTGACTATATAGTAGGTCACTCCTAGGTGTATACCGTGCTCTTACCCAGGCTTTCTTAACTTGTCTCTTTGAGTAGCCTCTAGAAATTAATCTTGCTGCCATTTCCTTGGCCTGCCTTTCAAAGGCTGTTTGAGATGAACAACATCTTTTGAGCCTAAGAAATTGTCCCACTGGGACTCCATTTTTTTGTGCTTGTGGGTGATGACTTTGAGCATGTAGCAGACTGTTTGTTGCCGTCTTTTTTTCGATGGACTTCAGTGTGGATGATATTTCCTACTTTACATATATTCAAGTCCAAAAATGCAGCTTCATTTTTGCTTACATTGAATGTGAGAAATAAGTTTAAATCATTCTCATTGAGGATTTCCACAAAGTCAGTGACAGATTTTTCATCCCCTTTCCAGAGGATAAATATATCGTCCACAAACCTGAGCCATACAATTACGTGCTTTTCAACCCATTCTGACAATTCACTGAAAACAACTTTGTTTTCCCAAAAACCAAGATGTAGACACGCATATGTGGGTGCGCATGTAGCACCCATTGCGGTACCCCTCAGTTGTCTAAACAGCTTTCCATCAAAACAAAAGATATTGTTTTTAAGAATGAAATTCAGAAATTCTAGTACCAATTTTGTGTTGTTTTCATATTCCTTCCCTCTAAGTTCTAAAAAGTATCTGGCTGCCTCCAGACCTGCTGTATGAGGGATAGAGGAATAGAGGGATTCAACATCCATGATAACTAGTAACATATCCTCATCAACTGTGATTTTATCTATTTTTTTCAAAACATCTCCTGTATCACGAACAAAGGAGGATAGAGATTCCAAAAATGGGCACAAGAAATGATCCACATATTTACTAATCCCCTCCGTTGGTCCACCAATACCCGAAATAATCGGGCGTCCTGGTGGATTATTTAAATGCTTATGGACTTTTGGGATGCAGTAGAAGGTGGGTAATACTGGATGGGGGTTGTAGAGAGATTGATGTTCTTTGACAGTAAGAAGACCTTCATCTTGTAAGTAACCAGCCCCCTGGTAGAAAGGTAAAGATACTTTCTGTTAGAGATTGTATAGAATCATCCTGTAATAAAATACTATATATGAGTTGTAGCACAGCTTCTATTGAGAACACTATCACTGAGGTATACTCTAATAGAATAATGTGCATTTAGTGTATGACTGATTGTTCCCAGCATATAATTCTAGTTCAGTAATATGTGCAAAAGAGAGAACAACCATCAATAAAATAACAGGACTTCTTAAGTAGGCAAACAATAATATAGGAATGAGTATGAGGTGAAACTTTCCAACAATATATATGAAAAACGAGCTGGCACAGAAAGCTAACACTTTATGTGTGAGCTGGGTTTAAGGAGAAACTTCCTAATAAGCATTCCGGAAAGCATTGAGACAAAGGCCTTTTCACAAAACAAGTTAATATGCAATACTAGAGAATGGAAGTCTATTAGGTATTATGAGTAATAACCAGACTAGGTGAGTAAAAAGTACCTTGTACGCTGAGAGTGCGGTTGGTAGTGACACAAACACTTCCGGGTTCTGTGTGCTGAGAATGCAGGAAGGAATGAGACTCGCACTAGTCAGGATGGAAAGTAGCGTGTGACGTCACAAGAGCTCCGATGATACCAGAACAGCACACAGAATGTAAGACTTATTGTTAGCGCATAAATATTGAAAATACAACATGAAAGTTCACTTTGTTCAGAGCTGAGTTAAGTAGACAGACTTCACTTACATTTAAACTGTGGCTTGTAATGCAGGTGTGATTATGATATTCCGTGGTACACAGACTCCCTAAAGTTGGTTTTAAAACTTGCCAAATCACTCGATGTTCTTGCCAGTTTTTAGTTGCAGCAGACAGGTAGGAGCTGGGTGACAGCCTTCCACAATGGCACTGAAAGGTAGCAGAAATCTAGGAATAGTAGAGATTGAATTTAGGTAGGATATCACAATGAATTGCAAGGCTCAGTGTTACTCCAAAGGTGAATAACAAAATACTAAGCAAGGAGTGCTTAGTGTGCAGGTGTTTTATGGGAGTAACTAGTTTGTGATTGGATGATCAATAATTAAAGGAACAGTATACCCTAAAACCCTGACACATCTCTAGCCCGATTGAGCATGAATAACAATTCATTGCATGATATTTCATAGGTGCTACAAGGGACTTGTTCATATTGTTCAGTGACATTGAGTTGCCTTCTGACCTCACGCACATATGCGTCCTGGTTTAACATCACAATATTACCGCCTTTATCTGACGGCTTAAAAATGAGATCCTTTCTCTTTATGAGTTCCTCTAAGGCTACTCGTTCATGTCTGTTTAAGTTGTCACCAACTATCCCTGTAATCCCTATTTTATTAACATCTTCTTCTACACACCTAACAAAGGTGTGTATACTAGATGATAATGAAAGTTGGGGCATATATTTTGATTTAGGCTTAAATCCTGATTTCATAGGGTGTGCTTGCTGCACTTCACCTAAATCTTGATCATTTAATAACGAGATTAAGTCATCTACTGCTGCTGCGTCTGATGCTAAGATGGTGGGATCCATGGTGGCTTTGTTTTTCCACATTTTTTTAAGCAAAATCTTTCTGGCATACAAATTGAGATCTTTTACAAATTCAAAAGTATCCAGAGCATTAGAGGGACAGAAGGAGAGACCCTTTTTAAGCAGTTTTATGTGCGACTGATTTAGGTCAGCAGAGGAGAGATTGATTACTGTCATTTCATCCTCTTTTTGACTTAAATTCTCCCCAATTGTCTCCAACATCTCAACTAAACTTGTTGATTCCTTGTTGCCATCCAGGTCATTTGACTGTATCTGTACCTCCCTCCTCGGCCCCTCTGTCATGTTCTCCTGCGTGAAAGACCATCTCCCCCTCTTCCTTCTCCCCGCTCACCAGTTTTTAGCAAATGTCCCCATTTAACTCCCTTTAGCTGTTTATGATATACACTAGATGCAGAAAAAACTTTGTTCATAAGTAATGTCATGGAAAGGTAAAAAAAATAATTTAGGTGAGCATAAATCATTTTAAATTAGTGCTCTGAGGGTTAATGGTAATAAAATTGAGAAATATATACTGTATGGGGCATGAAAAAATGGTGTCTTAAGCCATATGAGAGCAAAATATGGCATTCATTGTATTTCTTTCTTCATCTGATTCTCTGATGTCTTTAATAGTAAAAACAATAAATGTTTAGAAATATTCATAGAATTGTTAGTATTAAAATGTAAATATGATGATGGCCATATTGTGAATATCGAAAAATTCTTGAAAGCTGGGCCCTGTGACAAAGGTAATAACAAGAAATAAGAAGTTATTGACATTATAACAAAAGAAAATGATTTTCCCAGCCTGTCCCAATTTTTTGAACGGCACATACTAAAGGTGGCAAATGTCACGGAATGTAGTTTGATCCCTTTTTTTCTAAACTACATCTCAGTGCAAAAGGAGGCGTAACTTGAAGTGAAGCAATCATTTAAAAGTCAGGATCAGCATCTCTCTAGCACATCTGATGAAGCCCCGGTTTCTTACCTGTGTGGGAGGGGTGAAACACGTCATGCAGAGACACTGGTGACGTAGAGCTTGCAACAGGTGAATCACACGGACCACCAAACGAACTCAAGATTTCTCATACGGTTAAGCGAGTGAAGACGCCAGCTCATAGTCCTCGAAGTATCTTAGTGAAGTCGGGTATGTTCACGCACATATACAAGCTGCACAGAAGCTTATGTAGACGCCCGTGAAGGTGAAGGTGAGACTAGGCGAGGATAAGTCTTGCTTACCGTAGTGATGATAAAATTGTTTATGTGAACAAGCACAGCATCTTTGTACTAGCAATCTAACACATTGTATGCATACAGTGCTGAGAAAGGTTACATTATAAACAGATGAAAAGGCAAGCGGCAACATTTTCATACACATTGAAGCGGTTTACAAGATCATAGCCTGTGCGTGTAGTTTACACTTATGTGCCAGGTAACCTCAGAATAACTTTGCACTACTCCTTATGAACTGCAACCATTACAAAGACTTTGATTGATTTTTTCAACAGTGTGCCATCGGCATTCATTGTTTAGGATTGGACATTGATTCTCACAGAGTTCCAGCCAGCATTGAAAGTTTTTTCTGGGGCCCCGTCTGCCATATTTATATTCAGTAACTGGTTACTTGAGTGTTTTTGATACCATATGTGCCATATAGTTTTTATTGTGCCTGTCAGAGGCTCTCTATGTCGCACCTCTATAGTCATTTTCAGTATCATAGTTTGGAGTTCGTTTGTGTTCCCTGTTCTCAGCTCTCTTGTTTTTAGTAGTGGGTTCTGTATTGTTGGGATTTGGGTGGAGAATAGACGTCCCTGTCTAGGGAGTGATTTGGTGTTTTTTAGTAATAAAGCATGTTGAACCCTGTGCAGCCTTGGTCCTTCTTTGATTGATATACAATTGATTCAATCCTTCTCTTTTTGTAACATAGGTTCATATTATTTTTCGGACTGCTTGCACTGTTGTTCTTAGCAATTGATTAGAGGTGTAGCACCACATTTTTAATTTTTATTTTTGTCATACTCTATAAACAGTTGGTAATTTAACACTGTTTCAATTAGTGGGTGCTCCCGGATCATATTACTAGTCTTATCATTTGGTATTGTATTTATCACATTGGAACCTCTCCGTGGGTTGGGAATCTATTTCTCCACCCTTTGGCTGTGTTTATCAATCAATATGGCATTTAAACTAACAGAAGATAGATGGGAAACAGATATTAGTGAAGCATTTAAACCAGTAATTACAATAGATGAAACCAATATAGACGAAAAAAAGCAGCGATGTGTTCTCTGTTTTTAAAGAATATAAAAAGAAAGCAATTAAAGAACTAAAAATCAAATGGGAATTGGTTAGTTTACAGAATTACGTTAAGGATGATCTTATCCCTAGAGGTCGCAGGATCAAATTAGACATATGCGTGTCTACATCTTGGTTTTTGGGAAAACAAAGTTGTTTTCAGTGAATTGTCAGAATGGGTTGAAAAGCACGTAATTGTATGGCTCAGGTTTGTGGACGATATATTTATCCTCTGGAAAGGGGATGAAAAATCTGTCACTGACATTGTGGAAATCCTCAATGAGAATGATTTAAACTTATTTCTCACATCCAATGTAAGCAAAAATGAAGCTACATTTTTGGACTTGAATATATGTAAAGTAGGAAATATCATCCACACTGAAGTCCATCGAAAAAAGACGGCAACAAACAGTCTGCTACACTCTCAAAGTCATCACCCACAAGCACAAAAAAATGGAGTCCCAGTGGGACAATTTCTTAGGCTCAAAAGATGTTGTTCATCTCAAACAGCCTTTGAAAGGCAGGCCAAGGAAATGGCAGCAAGATTAATTTCTAGAGGCTACTCAAAGAGACAAGTTAAGAAAGCCTGGGTAAGAGCACGGTATACACCTAGGAGTGACCTACTATATAGTCAACGCAAGGTGTCAAATGATGAAAACCATGCAAGACTAGTGACAAGATACAATTCACATTGGGATAAGTTACGGAGCATTTTAAACTCACATTGGCACATTCTAACTAATGATGCCTCCTTAAATGGATGCATCTCTGAATATCCACTGCTAACAGCAAAGAGAGCACCAAATATAAGAGACAAATTGGTGCACAGTGAGTACAAAAGGGAACCACATACTAATTGGCTCAGTACAGCAAGAAACCAAGTGGGATCTGTTCCCTGTGGACATTGTGTCTATTGCGTATACATAAAAAGGTAAAATAGCTTTTGTACACCTACTCGTAAAAAAGTACACTATGTCAAAGACAGGATCTCCTGCACTTCAACAAATGTTATTTATTTGTTGAATTGCCCATGCCCAAAATTCTATGTGGGTAAAACCACTAAGGAGCTCAAGGTGAGAGTACGTGAACACAGAGATGATATTAAAAACAATGAAGATGACAGCCCAGTAGCTAGACATTTCAAAGCATTCCACAACTCTGATTGTAGCAAACTTCAGATAATGGGTATAGAAGCATTTAAAGAAAATAGACGAGGAGGCAACTTGGATAGGATTATCCTTCAGCCTGAATCTAAATGGATTCCTAGACTAAATACATTAAGCCCTGTTGGTTTGAATGAGAAGATTGAATACTCATGTTTTTTATAAATCTTTACAAGTTTATATAAAGTTATCCAGATATACCAAGGCTACCTGGATATATATATATATATATATATATATATATATATATATATTAGGTATTATCCACCAGTTTTTAGCAAATGTCCCCATTTAACTCCCTTTAGCTGTTTATGATATACACTAGATGCAGAAAAAACTTTGTTCATAAGTAATGTCATGGAAAGGTAAAAAAACTAATTTAGGTGAGCATAAATAATTTTAAATTAGTGCTCTGAGGGTTAATGGTAATAAAATTGAGAAATATATACTGTATGGGGCATGCAATAATAGTGTCTTAAGCCATATGAGAGCAAAATATGGCATTCATTGTATTTCTTTCTTCATCTGATTCTCTGATGTCTTTAATAGTAAAAACAATAAATGTTTAGAAATATTCATAGAATTGTTAGTATTAAAATGTAAATATGATGATAGCCATATTGTGAGTAACGAAAAATTCTTGAAAGCTGGGCCCTGTGACAAAGGTAATAACAAGAAATAAGAAGTTATTGACATTATAACAAAAGAAAATGATTTTCCCAGCCTGTCCCAATTTTTTGAACGGCACATACTAAAGGTGGCAAATGTCACGGAATGTAGTTTGATCCCTTTTTTTCTAAACTACATCTCAGTGCAAAAGGAGGCGTAACCTGAAGTGAAGCAATCATTTAAAAGTCAGGATCAGCCTCTCTCTAGCACATCTGATGAAGCCCTGGTTTCTTACCTGTGTAGGAGGGGCGAAACGCATCATGCAGAGACACTGGTGACGTAGAGCTTGCAACAGGTGAATCACACGGACCGCCAAACGAACTCAAGATTTCTCATATGGTTAAGCGAGTGAAGACGCCAGCTCATAGTCCTCGAAGTATCTTAGTGAAGTCGGGTATGTTCACGCACATATACAAGCTGCACAGAAGTTTATGCAGACACCCATGAAGGTGAAGGTGAGACTAGGCGAGGATAAGTCTTGCTTACCGTAGTGATGATAACATTGTTTATGTGAACAAGCACAGCATCTTTGTACTAGCAATCTAACACGTTGTATGCATACAGTGCTGAGAAAGGTTACATTATAAACAGATGAAAAGGCAAGCAGCAACATTTTCATACACATTGAAGTGGTTTACAAGATCATAGCCTGTGCGTGTAGTTTACACTTATGTGCCAGGCAACCTCAGAATAACTTTGCACTACTCCTTATGAACTGCAACCATTACAAAGACTGTGATTGATTTTTTCAACAGTGTGCCATCGGCATTCATTGTTTAGGATTGGACATTGATTCTCACAGAGTTCCAGCCAGCATTGAAAGTTTTTTCTGGGGCCCCGTCTGCCATATTTATATTCAGTAACTGGTTACTTGAGTGTTTTTGATACCATATGTGCCATATAGTTTTTTATTGTGCCTGTCAGGGGCTCTCTATGTCGCACCTCTATAGTCATTTTCAGTATCATAGTTTGGAGTTTGTTTGTGTTCCCTGTTCTCAGCTCTCTTGTTTTTAGTAGTGGGTTCTGTATTGTTGGGATTTGGGTGGAGAATAGACGTCCCTGTCTAGGGAGTGATTTGGTGTTTTTTAGTAATAAAGTATGTTGAACCCTGTGCAGCCTTGGTCCTTCTTTGATTGATATAAAATTGATTCAATCCTTCTCTTTTTGTAACATAGGTTCATAATTACCTAAACTACCTACAATTAAATACAATTAAATTATATAAACTAAATTACGGAAAAAAACCCCCACCCGATCAGCCAATAGAATGCGAGGTCAATCCGATTGGCTGATTGGATCAGCCAATCAGATTGAACTTCAATCCGATTGGCTGATTGAATCAGCCAATCAGATTTTTCCTACCTTAATTCCGATTGGCTGATAGAATCCTATCAACCAATCGGAATTCAAGGGACGCCATCTTAGATGACGTCATTTAAAGGAACCTTCATTCAGTGTTAGGACGTTGTTTGAAGAGGATGTCTCGGCATCGGCTGGATTGAAGATGGCTCCACTCCGCTCCGGTTGATTGAAGATAGAAGATGCTGCTTGGATGAAGGCTTCTGCCGCTTGAGGACCTCTTCTGCCCGGATTCGATGAAGACTTCGGACCCTCTGGAGGACCTCTTCTTGCCGGATTGGATGAAGACTTCGGCCCGGCTGGGTGAAGACGGCTCAAGGTAGGGTGATCTTCGGGGGGTTAGTGTTAGGCTTTTTTAAGGGGGCATTGGGTGGGTTTTAGAGTAGTGGTATGTGGGTGATGGGTTTTAATGTTGGGGGGGTATTGTATTTTTTTTTACAGGTAAAAGAGCTGATTACTTTGGGGCAATGCCCCGCAAAAAGCCCTTTTAAGAGTTGGTATAAGAGCTGATTACTTTGGGGCAATGCCCCGCAAAAGGCCCTTTTAAGGGCTATTTGTAATTTAGTATAGGGTAGGGAATTTTATTATTTTGGGGGGCTTTTTTATTTTATTAGGGGGATTAGATTAGGTGTAATTAGTTTAAAATATTGTAATTTCTTTTTTATTTTCTGTAATTTAGTGTTTTTTTTTGTAATTTAGTTTATTTAATTTAATTGTATTTAATTGTAGGTAGTTTAGGTAATTAATTTAATTATAGAGTAGTTTTAGGTGTAATTGTAACTTAGGTTAGGGTTTATTTTACAGGTATATTTGTATTTATTTTAGCTAGGTAGTTATTAAATAGTTAATAACTATTTAATAACTATTGTACCTAGTTAAAATAAATACAAAGTTGCCTGTAAAATAAAAATAAATGCTAAAATAGCTATAATGTAACTATTAGTTATATTGTAGCTATATTAGGGTTTATTTGATAGGTAAGTATTTAGTTTTAAATAGGAGTATTCCATGTCTCTAAGCGTCCATCTGTCTAAGTGACCATCTTTAAGTGACAGCGCTGAGAATTAGACAAGAATTTAAGATTTGAAGAAGATTTGAGGCAAGCAAAATATTTTAAGTCAAAAATCTTTTGCACTTAAAGGGACACTGAACCCAATTTTTTTCTTTTGTAATTCAGAAAGAGCATGCAATTTTAAGCAACTTTCTAATTTACTCCTTTTATCAATTTTTCTTCGTTCTCTTGCTATCTTTATTTGAAAAAGAAGGTATCTAATTTTTTTGGGGTTCAGTACTCTGGACAGCACTTTTTTATTGGTGGATGAATTTATCCACCAATCAGCAAGGACAACCCAGGTTGTTCACCAAAAATGGGCCGTCATCTAAAATTACATTCTTGAATTTCAAATAAAGATACCAAGAGAATGAAGAAAATTTGATAATAGGAGTAAATTAGAAAGTTGCTTAAAATTTCATGCTCAATCTGAATCACAAAATATTTTTTTTGGGTTCAGTGTCCCTTTAACATTCTGCTATGTTTTCAGGACTGCTTTTTCTTTTAACAGTCTCATGTCTACCCTTCTCCACATGCAGTTTATATAGGCCCCTCTCTCCTTTCTTCACCATACCTTAACTCTCACAAACTACTTTCTATTTTAAAATCTATGTCACTAAACTGCACCACCTCACAGAAATGCCCTCACTGCTATAAATCTCATTCTCACCTACTCTTACTTTCCATCTTGATGCTATTAGCATCAGGCGACACCTCTCCAAATCCTGGGCCCACCCTCATTCCCACCATTACCCAATCCCACACTCCATATAGAAACTTTAATAAAAGCAACACACATAACCTCATTTCCATCCAATGCATCCCACACGCATACACTCCTTTCACATGCGCACTATGGAACTCTCGCTCTGTCTGCAACAAACTTACAGCCATTCATGACCTGTTTATATCAAATGCTTTCACCCTTTTAGCAATTACAGAAACCTGGCTATCTCCTTATAACACTGTTTCCATTGCTGCTCTCACACACGGTGGTCTTCACTTTAGCCATACCCCTAGGCCAGGTGAGAAACGTGGCGGCGGTGTTGGCATCCTGCTCTCCCCCTCCTGCACTTATCAATACCTACCTCCAATCCCATCTCTTTCCTTCTCCTCCTTTGAAGTCCACTGTATTCGCCTGTTCTCCCCCCTATCCCTTAAAGTGGCAGTCATCTATCGCCCTCCTGGACCAACCTCCTAATTCTTTGACAACTTCCCTGCCTGGTTTCCTCACTTTCTGTCTTCAAATATACCAACCCTAATTCTTGGGGACTTCAACATTCCCATTGACAACCCATCTACCCTGCTGCCTCTAAACTTCTTTCACTCACATCCTCCTTTGGTCTCTCACAATCCACCCTATTCCCGAGTCCCGACTCACCGTGATGGACACTCCATCGACCTGATATTTTCCTACCTCTGCTCTATATCTGACACCACCTGTCGCCCTTTTCCCATTTCAGACCATCACCTGGTAACCTATAATATTAATGCAACAGCTAAACCCACTTCTTCATCCCGCCCCCGCACCTGTAGAAATACACATGCTGTGGATCCGCTCCAATTTTCAAAAATGATTGAAAATCTCCTCCGTCACACCTCCACTATAACCTGCCCTGATCTCGCTACAGCCCACTATAACAAAACTCTCTCCTCTGCATTAGACACACTTGCCCCTCCCCAGCTGCGCAAAACACCACGCCGTCAGTTACAGCCCTGGCATGCTCAGCAAACACGTTATTTGCACAAATGCTCCCATACTGCTGAGCGTGTCTGGAGGAAAACTCACTCTGAACGCGATTTCATACACTATAAGTTTATTATTCGTTCATACACTTCCGCTCTTCACTTAGCCAAGCAAACTTACTTCTCTTCTCTCATATCTACTCTTTCCTCAAACCCTACACGACTCTTCTCCACCTTTAACTCTCTCCTCTACCCACCTGCTTCACCACCCCGCCTGTCTTGAGTGCTCAAGACCTGGCAGACTACTTTTTAAACAAAACACATACTATCCGAAGCAACATCCCAACACCAACCTGCAATATTCCAACAACAGGCCCAATTGCTCCCTCTGCCCTCCCTCTGTATCTTCCATCCAGCCACTGAGAATGAAGTTTCTTCCTCACGCCTCACTACCTGCCCCGCTCGACCCTATCCCTTCCCATCTAATACCCTCCCTATCTTCCACCCTCACTCCTGCTCTTACCCACATCTTCAACCTATCTCTCTCTACCGGCTCATTCCAATCTTCTTTCAAACACTCAAAAGTCACTCCCATACTCAAAAAACCCTCCCTCGACCCTAATTCTCCTGAAAGCTACCACCCCATATCACTGCTTCCACTAACATCAAAACTCCTTGAAAAACTAGTTTACAATTGCCTAACTCACTTCCTGTCCGCCAGCTCCTTGCTTGACCCACTGCAATCCGGATTCCGCCCAAAACACTCAACTGAGACTGCCCTTACCAAGGTCACAAACGATCTTCTCTCTGCTAAAAATATTGGCCACTACTCTATACTCATCTTACTTGACCTCTCAGCTGCCTTCGACACAGTTGACCACCCCCTCCTCCTACAGACCCTTAGCTCATTTGGCCTCTGTGACACTGCTCTTTCCTGGATTCACTCCTATATTTCTCACAGGTCTTTTTCTGTGTCATTTGCCGGCGACTCCTCCTCTCCTATGCCTCTGTCTGTTGGAGTACCTCAAGGATCTGTTCTGGGTCCTCTACTCTTCTCCATCTATACTTCTTCGCTGGGTAAAATTATCAACAGTTATGGCTTCAAATATCACCTCTATGCTGATGACACCCAGTTCTACCTCTCCACCCCTGCTCTCTCTCCCTCTGTCCTCTCTCATGTCAGCATTCAGCAACTGCTTAACTGGTATTTCTTCCTGGATGGCCTCTCACCACCTAAAGATTAACATGTCAAAGACTGAGCTCCTTCTTATCCCCCCTCAAGCTCTATGCCGACTTCTGACTTCTCTATCCCTGTTGACAGCATCACCATTTCCCCATCACCCCAAGTTCGCTGCCTCGGAGTCACACTTGACTCAAACCTATCCTTCGTTCCCCATATCCAATCGCTTTCTACATCCTGCCGCAATCATCTACGGAATATTTCCAAAATTCACCCTTTTCTGAGCGCTGACACCACAAAGCAAATAATCCACTCCCTTGTTATCTCCCGACTTGATTACTGCAATAACCTACTTGCTGGCCTTCCTCTTTCCCGCCTCTCCCCCCTTCAATCCATCCTAAATGCCTCTGCCAGGCTAATCCACATTTCCCGTCGATCTGTATCTGCTGCTACTCTCTGTGAGTCCCTTCATTGGCTCCCCATTAACAGCAGAATTAAATTCAAAATTCTCACCCTTACATACAAAACTCTCACCAACGCCGCTCCCCTCTACCTATCCTCTTTAATACACAAGTATACTCCAGCCTGTCCACTAAGATCCAACAATGACCTGCTCCTTGCAACCGCAACTATCACCTCCTCTCATGCTAGATTGCAGGACTTCTGTCGTGCAGCACCTACCCTCTGGAACACTCTCCCTCGTGCTGTCAGGCTTTGCCCTAATCTTTCTTCCTTTCAATGTTCCCTGAAGACTTTTCTGTTCAGGGAAGCCTACCACCCAACTCAATAATAAATTAATTTCACTTACCTAACATTTCCCTCATCTAACTCTGTATTAACATCCTTCTCAATCTTGCAGTCCTCACCTCCTGTCTCTCAACCTCCTACCTTTCTAGATTGTAAATTCCCACGGGAATAGGGCCCTCAATCCCTCCTGTATGTGTTTGTAAATTTTGTCCTGTATCTTACAAGTCTTGTATTGTTTTATCTAAATGAATTGTATCCATGGACAGCGCTGCGGAATATGTTGGCGCTTAATAAATAAAGTATAATAATAATAATAATAATAATTTAATTATAGTAATTTTATTTAGATTTTTTAAAAATAGATTTGTTAGGGGGGTGTTAGGGTTAGGGTTAGACTTAGGTTTAGGGGTTAATACATTTAATATAGTAGCAGCGACATTGGGGCAGCAGATTAGGGGTTAATAATTGTAGGTAGGGGGCGGCGATGTTAGGGATGGCAGATTAGGGGTTAATCAATTTTTTTATAGTGTTTGCGAGGCGGGGAGTGCGGCGGTTTAGGGGTTAATACATTTATTATAGTGGCGGCGATGTCTGGTCGGCAGATTAGGGGTTACATTTTTTTATTATAGTGTTTGTAATGTGGGGGGCCTCGGTTTAGGGGTTCATAGGTAGTTTATGGGTGTTAGTGTACTTTTTAGCACTTTAGTTAAGAGTTTTATGTTCCGGCCCATAAAACTCTTAACTACTGACTTTTAAATGCGGTAGGAGTCTTGGAGGTAGAGGCTGTACCGCTCACTTCTTCCAAGACTTGTAATACCAGCGTTAGGGAAATCCCATTAAAAAGATAGGATACGCAATTGATCGTAAGGGGATTTGCGGTAGCCAAAAGTCGCGGAAGAAAAGTGAGGGGTACACCTGTACCTGCCAAACTCGTAATACCAGCGGGCGTTAAAAATCAGCGTTAGGACCCCTTAACGCTGCTTTTTAAGGCAAACGCAGAACTTGTAATCTAGGCGTCAGTAAGTTCTCTCTACAAAAGTGTATTCCCACACTGTGATCAAAAAAGTTACATCAATAGACATAGCAATCATCATCCAAAATGGATGAAAAATTTTCCATTTAGCCAATTTCGTAGGATTAGACGTAATTGTTCGAATGTTACTGATTTTTTAGATGAGTCGAAAATATTGGAGAGAAGATTTCTAGATAAAAAATATAATCAAACTTGTATTAATGATAATAAAAATAGAGCACTTGCATTTTTTGATAAAGAATTCAAAAAGCAAACAATAAGTTTGAGAAATCATCAAAATGTACTACAAAATTTAATAGCAACTATAAAATATTGTTAAAATCATGAATAAATATTGGTCTATTTTATCTTTAGATCCAATATTGAAAGATCTAATTGGAGAGAGACCTCTTTGTGACTTTAAAAGGGCACCTATTCTTAAAAATGCCTTAGCACCTAGCAAGGTAGTGTTAAGCAAAAATAAAAAGTGCAGAAATACCACTGGTAATCTGAACACTTTTGCAGGTACCTCTAGTGGCATTTATAAGTGTAGTAAAGCTAGATGTGGAACTTGCATATTTATAGATAACAAGTGTACCACTTTTAAATCCAACATTACTCAAGAGACCTTCCCGATAAAAACACGTATGATCTGTGATAGTTGTTACGTGGTATATCTAGTAAACTGTATTTGTGGCCTACAATATTGTGGCTGTAATAGTAGATCTCTGAGAACACGGTGGGGTGAACATTTTAGGAGTATTAAAGGTAAATTTCTTAAGCATAGTATATTGTGTCATAGTACCTGTAAACATTCCGGCAAAAAAGAATTTATAAAGTCAGAGCTATAGAATTTATTCCCCACTCCAATCAATATAACCGTTTAACCAGATTAAGACAAAGGGAGACCTTCTGGATTTGGAGACTAAGAACTCTAAATCCAGAGGGTCTTAATGAAAATTTGGATCTGGCAGCTTTTAATTAGGTTTGTATCTATTTTTGCAGCATGGTAGATTGACTTATTGCATGCTTTTATTGTTTTATTATGTATATTTACATTAAATTGTCATTATTTATTTTTGTATTGATTTGTATATATATTTTGTATAATGTATAGGGTTTATTTGTTGCATATTTTATATATGTATTGTTTTTTTTTATCTATTCAGTATCCAGTTTATGATTACTTTTTGGTTACATTGTAATATTATATATATATATATATATATATATATACTATATATATATATATATATATATATATATATATATATATATATTGTTATATTCTAGATGGTTTTTATCAATGTGATTTTGGCATCCTCCTGTATGAACATTTGCTAGAATCAATCGGTATGCAATCTCTCTGTGTTTTATGCCAGTTACTGGATTGGGATTCTGCTCTGGTTTGTGTCTCAGCATGATTGCGTACCGTTATGATGATTAGTTTTTACGTCCAATGACGTTGACGTCATCACATGACCGGTTAACTAATAGTAACAGGTTGATCATGTGCAGCATTCACTTTTCCTGATTGAATCGTTTGATTGCACTTTTTCAATGTAGCGTTTATATGCCGTTTATGAGGAGAATGGTAACTACGAAATGGGAGGTATTTTACTATCCAATCCAGATTGCAATTCATTACTTTTTGTAATGTCAAAGATACTATGTTGTAGTATGAAATAATTTAGATGAATCACAACTGCTGAGATCATAGGATTTGTAGCAAGGTTTAAACTGGATAATAACATGGATTACTAAAGAAGTAATGTCAGAATCCGAGTGTAAACTTAGCAATTTGTTATATGGATAAATAGCATTAGATATTTCTATAGCTGTCTCGAGTAAATGAATACTAGAGGAACAACAGAAAAACCGTGTCTATAACCAGAGAAAAAATGAAACAGTGTTAACACAAAAAATAGCTACTATGTCAAAATAGAACTCTGCCACATTATATCAGGAATTATGAGTAAATATGCGTAGCAGATATTGTATCAAAGGTAGTAGCTTGAAAAAAGGTATGCGGTTACAGACTGTACCTGGAAGGTAAAACAAAGTTTTTAGAAAGTTGAAGAGAAATCTCACAGCTTGAATCGGAGGAAGGGTTGCAGCGCTGATGCCAAAGAAGTTGGCGTGTGACGTCACAGCTCCACGATGCAGGGCGGAAGATTCGGCTGAATGGAGTAAGCTGACAGCAACGGCTGGAAAAAGTGTCAATCTGGTAACAAGAGATGTAGGCTGGTTTCAGCAGGAGGAGTTGGTGAATCCGGAATGGTAGATATTAGGATGAAATCCAAAGAGGTAAACAAAATACTAGAGCTCAGTTTGAATCACACTATGGTTAGTGGAAAACAATAACAAGCAAAGTGGAGAGGGGGGAGGAGGCTTAAATAGCATAGCAGGTGAATTGATCAGACAATTAAAGGCATATTCTCAGTAAAGTAACAGGTTGTTATTAGGCAATATGTAATCGTGACAGGATGCTCCCCCCAAATGATCCACTCCGTGGATCAGGGATGAGGACGATCCGGATTCTGCTGATGGAAGCGCGCGAGATGAGTCTGGGGGCAGAAATATTAACAGCTGGCTCCAAGAGTCATGTTCTGAAGTGTAGCCTTTTCCAAGTTATCAGATACTGTAAGTTACCCCTATACATTCTAGAGTCAAGTATGGATTTAACCTCATATTCAATGTTGGGATCAATGGAGATAGGAGGTATACTTTTGGCGTGAAGTGGCATCTCGTACAGAACGGTAGGGTTTCAGTAGGGAAACATGGAAGGTAGGGTGTATTTTCAGAGTGCTGGGTAACTGTAAACGAACTGCATTCTCATTTATGATTTTGATTATCTGAAAAGGACCAATGAATTATGGTGAAAGTTTTCTGCTAGGAGTAATTAAGATGTAAGTTTTTGGTTGACAGCCAAACTAGATCTCCAAGGGAGTACTGTGGTGGAGCCATCCTTCTTAAGTCGTAATAATGTTTCTGTTTGGTTTTAGCTTGTTCAAATAGCAGGTGCTGACTTTTGCAAAATTAGAAGTGATGGAACTTGTTAAATTAGCGATATATGGTAGTGAACTGATTTGGGGTAGTAGTTGAAATGTTTGATGGAATCCATAGTTAATGAAGAATGGAGTCTGGTTGGTTGTGGAATGTACTGGTGTTGTTGAAAGTAAATTCAGCATAGGGCAGGTGTTGAGACCAAGAGTGTTGGTCGAAATGACAATAAGACCTTAGGAATTGTTCAATGCTTTGGTTAGACCTTTCAGTCTGACCATAGTCTGAGGGTGATAAGAGGTTGAAAGTCTTTTGTCAATACTGAAAATCTTGCAAAATTCAGTCCAGAGAGAACTAGTAAACTGCGAGCCACGGTCTGTTAAGATCCGTCGAGGGAGACCGTGAAGTCTGAAGACGTGTAGTAAGAGCAAATGTATAGTTTCGGCAGCAGTAGGTAGCTTGTGGTACGGTATGAGATGTATCATCTTACTGAATAAGTCCACCACGACAAGGATAGTAGTATTATTGGAGGATATGGGGAGATCAACGACATAATCCAAGGCTATGTCGGCCCAAGGTCGTGTTGGAGTAGGTAAAGGCATGAGTAACCCATAGGGCCTATGTTTTGATCTTTTAGTGGTAGCACATACTGAACAGGTGTTATGTACTTCATTATGTCGGTATTCATATCAGGCCACCAATAACTCCTTTTAATAAGCTCTTGTGTCTTGTGGATTCCGGTGTGTGTCCAGCAAATAAGGATCATGAGCTGAATGTAAAATCAAATCTCTGATAGAAGGGGGTACATATAACTTCTCATCAAAGTAATAAAGTGAATCCTGTTTATTTGTAACTGTTGAAGAGGCTTAGTTTGATCTTTATGTTGTTCATCTCTTAGGAATGGAATAGAATCAATGAGAAACAACAGGTATTTATTCTCTGGGATTACAGATTCTTTTGGAAGAGAGAGATCCGAGGGAGTTGGCAGGCGTGAGAGAGCGTCTGCCTTCTTGTTCTTACTAGCTGGTCTGTAAGTGATAAGGAAATCAAATCTGGAGAAATACAGATTCCATCGAACATGTCGTGCAGTGAGGGTTTTTCGTACATTTTAGGTACTGTAAATTTCCTATGATCAGTATACACTATGGTTGGGTATGTCACTCCTTCAAGGAGATGACGCCACTGTTCAAAAGCAACCTTGATAGCCAGTAACTCTTTATCACCCACAGGGTAAATGCAACTCAGGAGCCGTCAAACATCTTGAATAAAAAGCTACGGGATGTAGAGGTTTCTTTAGGTGTTCTCTTTGTGAAAGACAGCTCCAATAGCGTAATCGGAGAGGCATCGACCTCCAATACATATTGGAGTTGGTTATTAGGGTAGCGTAATATAGGTGCAGAGGTGAATTTTTGTTTTAGGAGATCGAAAGCCTTTTTGGGATTCAACAGTCCAGAGGAACTTAATGTTTGATTTTGTGAGGTTGGTAAGTGGTTTGGCAATTGCTGCGAAATTGTTTATAAATTTTCGGTAAAAATTTGCAAAGCCTAGAAAGCTTTGTACCTGTTTCTTATTACTTGGGCTCTGGCCACTGTCGTATGGTGGTGATTTTAGAGTCGTCCATCTGTATCGCCAAATTCCGAAATCTGATAACAAAGAAAGGTGATCTGGTTTGTATGAATAATACATTTCTCGGCTTTAGCATATAAAGAATGTGAGCGTAAGCGTGATAATACCTGTCTGACCGTGTTTTGTGTGTTCTTCTAGTGTTTTTGAAATAGATCAAAATATCATTAAGATAGATTACAATATAGGTGTCAAGAATATCTTTAAAGATATCGTTAATAAAGTGTTGGAAGGTTGCCGGGGCGTTGCAGAGACCGAATGGCATGACGGTGTATTCGTACAAGCCAGTAGCGAGTACGGAACGCCGGTCAGCCATTCGTCTCAGCCCTCATACGAACGAGATTATACGCACCTCGGAGGTCAAGTTTAGTGAAGACCTTGGCACCTTCCAAAACGCTCAATTAGCTCTGGGATAAGGGGCAAAGGATACCGGTTTTTAACAGTAACCTTGTTCAGCTGCCGGATAGTCCACTATGGGTCTTAAACTGCCATCTTTATTTTTTTACAAAAAACATACCGGCCGCAGCGGGGGGAAGTAGATGGGTCTGATGAATCCCTTCTCTAGATTTTCCTCAATATATGATTTTTAAGTGTTCCAGTTCAGGTTTGGACAACGGGAACACATGACCGCAGGGTATGACTGCACCTGGTAGTAAATCAATAGGGCAGTCATAGATACAATGCGGCGGTAGGTTTTGGGATTCTTTTTTACTGAAAACATCAATAAAGTCGGCATAAACATTAGGTATCTCTATATCAGTGGAGATTTGAGGTGGTTGTAAAAGCAGAGTAGGGTAGCAAGTGGATAAGCAAGTAATCAGAATTAAGCTTTACACTTGAGATTTGACCATGATATCAGAGGGTTATGTAATTTTAACCATTGTAGGCCTAAAATGAGAGGGAAGACGGGGGATGTAATGACATCAAATGAAATGTACTCCCTATGGTGGTCTGGTGTGGATAGGAGTAAGTGGTAATTGTTTCATAAATTACCGGTCCAGAGGACAGAACCTCCCCATCAATTCCCCTTAAAGGTACAGGAGCCTTTTTTTTTATAAGTGGAATTTTATTTTTTGTGGCAAAACACACATCAATGTAAGAGGCAGAAGCACCAGAGTCAATTATCCCTGAAACGTTCACTCGAAGTTGATCCCACTGCAAGAGAAGGCATAGGTTACAGTAGCTTGCAGAGTGCGACACAGCATTTAAGGAATAGAAAAGGATGGGAGTTCTTACCCTTATTCTGTTTCTGGAGAATGGGACAGGCTTTGACAGTATGCTCTTCTGATGCACAGTACATGCATAAATTCTGGGAGCGCCTTCTTAACTTTTCTTGATTGCTTAAAGGGCCTTTAAGAAAACCAATTTCCATAGGTTCAGTGGTGTTTTTAACATGAGAATGTGTAGGTAAAGAAGGGTTTTGTTTCTTATGTGTTGACTCATGATAACCTTTCTCGTGTTGTCTCTCCCTAAGCCTTCTGTCAATACTGATACTGAGGTTAATTAGTTCCTCCAAAGTGTGAGGAATTTCAATGCGAGAGAGTTCGTCTTTAATGATTCTGACAAACCCAATCTAAACTGTTTTTTTAGCGACAAATTATTCCATTGGGTGTCAGTAGCTAGCCTCTTAAAATCTGCAATATAATCTTCTACATCCCTTCTTTTCTGTTTAAGAGAGCGCATTGCAGTTTCAGCGGTTAGTTGTTTGTAAGGGTCGTCATAAAGCTGACCAAGGGTAGAAAAGAAGGAATCTAGAGAGTTAAGTATATCATCGTTTGTCTCCAGGAAGGAATTAGCCCAGCTTCTGGGTTCTGCTCTTAAATAGGAAATGGTAGTCATCACCTTAACTCTGTCAGTGGGATATGTGTATGGTTTCAGTGCAAACAAGAGAAGACAAGAGTTTTTAAAATCTCTAAATTGTTTTCTATCCCCTGAGAATATATCTGGGAGACTAACTTGTGGTTCCTGGAACCGGGTTCTACTATCTACAAAGTCTTTAATATAAGTTTTCAGTCCCTGGTTTCTTGTTTGAGGGTATTGAGGCCATCAGTTAAAGCATCCACTTTTTGAGAGAGAGTTTGTATCTGATTAGACATCTCAGCTGGATCCATGTTTTATGGCTTGTTATTCTGTAATGTCAAAGATACTATGTTGTAGTATGAAATAATTTAGATGAATCACAACTGCTGAGATCATAGGATTTGTAGCAAGGTTTAAACTAGGATAATAACATGGATTACTAAAAGAAGTAATGTCAGAATCTGAGTGTAAACTTAGCAATTTGTTATATGGATAATAGCATTAGATATTTCTATAGCTGTCTCGAGTAAATGAATACTGGAGGAACAACAGAAAAACCGTGTCTATAACCAGAGAAAAAATGAAACAGTGTTAACACAAAAAATAGCTACTATGTCAAAATAGAACTCTGCCACATTATATCAGGAATTATGAGTAAATATGCGTAGCAGATATTGTATCAAAGGTAGTAGCTTGAAAAAAGGTATGCGGTTACAGACTGTACCTGGAAGGTAAAACAAAGTTTTTAGAAAGTTGAAGAGAAATCTCACAGCTTGAATCGGAGAAGGGTTGCAGCGCTGATGCCGAAGAAGTTGGCGTGTGACGTCACAGCTCCACGATGCAGGGCGGAAGATTCGGCTGAATGGAGTAAGCTGACAGCAACGGCTGGAAAAAGTGTCAATCTGGTAACAAGAGATGTAGGCTGGTTTCAGCAGGAGGAGTTGGTGAATCCGGAATGGTAGATATTAGGATGAAATCCAAAGAGGTAAACAAAATACTAGAGCTCAGTTTGAATCACACTATGGTTAGTGGAAAACAATAACAAGCAAAGTGGAGAGGGGGGAGGAGGCTTAAATAGCATAGCAGGTGAATTGATCAGACAATTAAAGGCATATTCTCAGTAAAAGTAACAGGTTGTTATTAGGCAATATGTAATCGTGACACTTTTAATTTGCTTAATGATTTATGTAATGCATTTATATGTCCGGTTGATGTGTATCACTATATGCTGTTTTGAAGAAGCAAGTATAGCTCGCGAAACGCGTCCCAGCTTGTTTTAAACTGTATTTTAAATATCAAATAAACTCTCCCTTGCAATCCGTGCTTGTGGATCATTTAAAATACTTTGTGTTGCCCTGTGGTCCTGTATGGTGATTGGTGATTGCTGTGGAGTATCAGGGAGTGATATTTACTACCGGACTTGAGCTGACTGGGGAGCTTAAAATAACTCAGACTATTCTAATATGCAGCTTGTGATAAGTGCTAATCTATTGTGAGTATCCTACTTGCGGGTAATTCCTCTGGGGTCTGAGTTTTTGAGATATTACGCCATTGGAGCACCTTCTTTGTTCCCTTTTCATTCAGTTGTTCACATTTTTATGGGCATCAGTGTAATTCTGTATGACATATTGGTACTGGGCTTTAGGGACATTACAAATCAGTGCTGGAGGGTGACAGCTTGTGCTGTGCAGAATCAAGTTTTGGTCAGTCTCCTTTCAAAACATGGTAGTGCCAGAAAATTGTCAAAGTCAATGGATGTCTTGCTGTAGGTGTGTTTGAAACGTATAGTACCAATAATCTGATTGAATTTTTCAACCCATTGGTTCAGTGTTTCTACATCGTCTCTTCAGATCAGAAACATGTCGTCTATACAGTGACAATAAAAGATAATAGACAAATGTTTCCTATATTTTCATCACCTGTGTTTCATATACTGCCAAAGACAAATTAGCCAAAGGATAAGGCCATATTGGATCCCAATTGCAGTAGCCTAAACAGTATAGTTAGTTTGTTCTCAAACAGACATCCAAAAGCAGTAGAATAGTCTCAAACGAAGGCCTGTAGGGTTTGTTATATATATTTGCTCTCGACTCATATTCTGGGTTTTTTTTATAAATGGACACTTTGCTGTCCCGAAACATGGAATTAAGTATATTGAGTTGCCCAAAGTCCAGTGCGTGCTTCTTTGTGTTGATTGAATTGTGGGAAGATGTAGCACTTATGTCATGTTGGTGAGAGTTCACCTTCTTTAGAATTTTTTATTTACACACACTGTAAAAGTCAATAATCCTTTTAGTATACAAAACAACTGTGTATCAGTAAGGGATACCAAGTGCTATTAATGTTCTGCCTCAAAAGAATTTAATAATAGTGCAATTATATGGAAGGAGATTTATGCACTTTTTTGAAATGGCACTCAACAAATTTTACTGACCTTTCAAATGTCACGGGCTATGAAGTTTTGTTAATTTCCTTCTCTGCTATAAAGGGCTGCAAACCCATATATGACACTTTCGTTGCTACATTTTTCTTTATCCTTTAATGACTACCAGTTGTAGGACTGCATGAGTAAAGGTAAGGAATTCTGAAGTTATATCTGGCCTCAGCACAAAATTTACAATGGGCTTTTGTAAATAATAGGTAACAGTGGCTACTTCAGTAACATATCCTGATTGGCTTTTCAAATAATGCAAGTGGTAGGCGGAGTTTGGCTATTGAAAACTATTAATGCAAACAAGGTGGTTTTTTTTTATATATATATATATTATATTTATTTTATTTCCAACAGTACAGATCACAAATCCAAATTTTCCCTTGCATCACACAGGATGCCTCCGAATGGGAAAATAAATAAGAACATTGGAAAAGAAAGTGAAAATAATAACAAGAAAAAATATGCAATAACATAGGGTTATATCATGTCTGTAATTAACATATATTATAAGATTTAAGGTCACTTCTAACATCCATTTTCAGAGAATATTAACCTTACTGTTGGGGTTTCAGGGAAGGGAAAACCCTCCTTTTTATAATACAACAAACCAAAACTAAAAAACAAAACAAGTAAAAAAAAAAAAAAATTAAATAGGAGGGGGAGGGGGGGGACGTCCTCCTCCCTCTGCCAGAAAAACGCTCTCATCTATTCACAATACATTACTGGAGGGTGTCCTAGTTACCTAAAGATTCAAATCTCAAGGGGCTATCTCCCTGAAACTAGCTAACCACGCCGGGGGGAATAGATTAGCTATAACCAGCTCTAAAAATGCAATGGTATTTAAAAAAGGCATAAGAATACGTCTTTGAATGGGAAGTGAATAAGACTTAATTAGCGGGAGCCAATCCAAAAGGAAGATTTTCACATCTACTTTCCACTAAGAATTTTGTATGATAGGATTCAAATAAATCTGACATTGAATTTCTTAAGAAAAAGAGAGAAACTTGGAGCTACAAGATCTTTCCAGCCCTTTAACTATTAGATGTCTTGCAGTCAAAAATAATTGTATTTAGAAACTTTTATCACCTCCTAGGATGGGAATCAATATTTGTAAGAAGAATATCTCTTCTGCTACAAACTGGCTCAGATCTTATAATGTTTCTATACCAATACCTGATCTTCTGCCAGAATTGTTGAATTTTGGGACATGACCAGAACAAGTGAAAAATATCAGCCTTATTAAATGAGCAACGGGAACACACAAAGACTTGAGTAGGGTAAATCTAGAACATTTTATATGGTGACAAATAATAGTTATTGATTAATTTTAGATGTGATCTCTCCATGATACAGATATCTGTTAGCTTTTCTAACTCCAGAAAGCTTCGGTCTATCCTGTTCTCCTCCTGTAATTCACCCTGTTTAGCCAGTAAAATATCATAAATCAATGATATGAAGAGCATCCCAATGAAAATCGACGTATTACATTCTTAACTATCAGCCCAGTCAAAAGAGCTGTAATATCCCATTTCTGAGAAAAAACATAATGCTGCAGCTGAAAATACGCATATAGATTCGAGCTGTAGGTAAATTAAACTTTTGAAACAGAGACTCCGAAAGTAAGCATATTGATTAAAATCAAATATCTGATGAACATAAACTAAACCTAAATCCGCCCCATCATCTAAAAATCATCTGATTTATGCGGGCATAAATTCCGGGTTACCTATTATCGGAAGAAATTCCGGAGAATAACGGAGAAATTTCAAAACCCTGCAAATTTTATGCCAGGCTAAAATGACATTTTTTATAGAGATCAATTTAACTTATATTAGAGGGTAATTTTTTTATAGAGCAATGTAGGATCGCCTTTAACGAGAAAGGGGAAATCAGGAATGTTTCTAACTCTAAGGAAACAAACCTATTTAGGTCCGTAATCCAGTCAAGGCCAGCTTGGCTAAAGAGGCCCATATTATTATAATCTTAGATCTGGTAAAGCCAACCCTGCTGAAAACCGCTTTTGCATTAATCTATTCAACCCAATCCGTGGCTTTTTGTTACCCCAGATAAATTTAGATTGCCAGGACATGTACATCCAAATGTCTCTATTGGACAATATTAATGGGATGATTTGTAAGAAGATATAGAATCCTTGGAAAAATAATTGTTTTTATTAAATTAAACTCTTGCCGACATAGAAATTAGAAGAGAGGGCCCCATTTTCCAAATCAATTTTTAATTTTCTGCAAAACAGGCAGAAAATTTAGTTTATACCACTTTGCAGGGTTTCTATGTAAGACAATACCCAGGTACCGAAAAGACTCCACCACTTTAATGGATGATCTACCCCACTTGGTACCATTTTTACAGAGCCAAAGGAGTTTCACTCTTATCAAAGTTAATTTTTACCTGAAAAACGATGAAAAAGAGTTAAATAGTCGTTAGAACTAACGGAATAGACTGTTGTACATTATCAAGAAAAATCAGCAGATCATCCGCATAGAGAAGTTTTTAATCTGGCCGCCACTAATGGGATCCCAGGTAAGCTATCCCTCAACCATATAGCAAAAGGCTCTAATGATAAATTAAAGAGTAAAGGGGAGAGGGGGCATCCCTGTCTAGTCCCTCTTTTAAGTGATATATTTAGAGAGAGGTAACCATTAATGCATAGATATGAGATAGGGTTATTATATACATTTCAAATAAAACTCAAGAACTGATTCTTGAATTCAAATTTCTCTAATGCTGTAAATAAGTCATTCCACTTAACTGCATCAAATGCTTTTTCTGCTATCTAACAGTGAGAATTGCCTGCTTTCACTAACCTGTTTAAATTCATCACTGTTTAAATCTAAATTCAAATATAATCTAGTAAAGATGTAACTTTCCAAATATTTTTAAGAGAATTCCTATCTTTCATAAACCCTGTCTGGTCTGGGTGAATAACTTTGTCCAGCAACTTTGCTAGCCTGGATGAACAATGGCCGTCAATAATTTATAATCTGCATTAAGCACTGATATCGGTCTATAAGATCCTCCAGATCCTTATCTTTTCTTCAAATATCAGTGATATGCGAGCGGCAGAAAAATGGCTTGACATTATATTGCTAGAAGAGAAATAGAAATTAAATAAACTGACTAACGGTACTTTGATTTCTTCTTTTAAATTTTATAAAAACTCTACCGGTATAAAATCCGGCCCTGGGGCTTTATTAATACTAGCTAGTTGAATGGCCTCTAAACCTCTTCCTCTGTAATAGGAACTATTAAGACTATCAAATCCTCTTCAGAATCCTTGGCACTTTAACTTAGTACAGAAATTCCTAGCGCTGTCCGAGTTAATATTTGATTCTGAATAAAGATGTTGAAAGACCCTTAAAAAATACTTTACTAATATCCTCAGCATTAGTATATTTTCTGTTATCGACTTTTATAGCTGAAATAAGATTTATATTCTTCCTAATTTTTACTAGTCTGGCCAGGAACTTAGCAGAATTCCCCATAGAATCCCCTAAATTGATAATTAATTTTCTGTTCTTCTTCTGCGATCTTTGCTTTAAGAAGATATCCCATTCCTTTTAAGCTTACAATATCTATCCCAATTGCCCATGGATTTATCAATATAAAAACCTCCTAAGTGCGTTCCTGACTTGGGCAGCTAATTGAGATTCAACACCAGGGATTTCTTTCTCCAACTAAATAGGTAGGATTTAATTTCCCCCCTCAGTACAGCTTTAGCTGCCTCCCCAGAAAATCTAAATTTAACTAAATTGATTTATGTTAAATGTAGTATAATCCTATCCACTTCTGTTTAACAGTTAATAAATCTGGGATTATCAAACAAGAAGTGGGGGAAAAAAAAAGAAATATTTTGATTCTTAGGGGGGGGACAGTAGCAAAGAGTGTAAATGAGATTACGGCATGGTCCCCGAAATCACAATGTCATGAATATTTGATTTTAATCTGCACACTCCAGTGATTTAGAGATTAGAAACATATCAATTCTAGGAAAACGTCATATGAGTTTTTGACTCACATGTAAACCGCACACATCTGGGATTTTTAAGTCTCCATACGTCTACTAGATTTAATTCATGATAGAATTTTTTAAAATATTTTTAAATTTTATGATATTCTCGTGTATTCTTTAATGACAATCTGTCTAGTACTGGACACGGAGACATGTTAAAATCTCCCCCTAATATTACATTTCCTGCTGTGAAGCTAGGGAATAATTTACCCCTAATGCCATCCCAGAATACAGGGGAAAATGAATTAGTACCATACACATTACATAAACCAAAATTACAGCCATTAATCTGAATTTGGAGAATCATAAATCTTCCCTCAGGATCAGTCTCCATTCTTATAATATTATAGTCTAAATTTTTGTGAAGCAAGATCGCAACTCCAGATCTCCTTTTAACTGCTGGAGCAGCAACACATTCACCCACCCATTTACATTTCAGTTTCAAAAGTTCTGATTTTTTAAGATGTGTTTCTTGCAACATTACTACATCAAGATTAAATTTAGCAAGATACTTAATAATTAATTTGTGTTTCCTTGGGGATGTTATGCCCCCGACATTCCAGGAAAATATATTAATCTTGAATGTCATCATATGTATTACCTACTTCTAAATAAAATATATAGTCTAGTATAACATTTTTTCCCAGGGACTCTGAATAAAAATGCATCCGGCAGAGAGGAGAGGAGGGGGGAGAGGAAAGAGAGAAAAAAAAAGGAAAATTTAAAAAACTCAAAACACAAAGGAATAAATGAAATAAAACTTCCCATTGTCAACACATATAACAGACTATGCCGCTTTTTCACAAAAAAAATGTTTCAACCAATTTCCAAATATCAATTTTTAGAAGAATTAAAATAAGAAATACAAAAGAAAAATGTAAAATATAAAAATAACATTGTAAACACTGATGACATGGTAGAAGCTCAGTCATATACATTTAAGTTTATATTGAACCATAGATTCCTTCTCTAATGTACTATAAACCACCAATAAATTCCTGGGCCTCTTGAGGATTATTTAGAACCCGTCTAATAACATTATCTTCCACTATGATCTTTGCAGGGTATGTTAACCAAGCTTTCAAGCATTTACTGGTGAACTTAGTACAGTAGGGAATCATTTGCTTTCTCTTAGTAGAAGTTTCTACCGAGAAATCTTGAAACAGTAAACGTTTATTTTTCTCAAATATAAATACCTCTGACTTCCTGTATAGTTTTAGGAGTTCTACCTTGTCTTGGTATCTAAGCAGCTTAAAAATACACATTCTGCTCCTATTGGGAAAAGTAGTACTAGTCTTCCTAGGAAGAAAAAGTTAACCTCAGCGCCGGAACTCAAAACACAAAACAGCAGTGTATAAATAAGGAATCCCTCACTCCTTACTAAAATAGTGCTACAAAGGGTTAACTACACTGACTGCAGTAAAACTGCATAAATTTCAAGAAACTCCAGCCACCAATTTCTTTTAAAAGACCTTTATTCTTTTGTCATGGGTCCCATTGATATACAACGTTTCAAGCCAGCATTAGGCTCTTAGTCATGGTACATGACTAAGAGCCTAATGCTGGCTTGAAACGTTGTATATCAATGGGACCCATGACAAAAGAATAAAGGTCTTTTAAAAGAAATTGGTGGCTGGAGTTTCTTGAAATTTATGGACTTTGGTGAGACTTGGCAAGTCTGTTACTCCGTGCCCCACTGAAAGAGGAAAATTGGTGTGCTGTTTTCCATTATTTTGATTCTACTGCAGTAAAACTGCAAACAGGTAATTGGGCACTGCTGCGCTATCTAACCAGATTGCTTAATGTGTGCAGCAACCAAAAATAGAGATGTATTTAAAAGGAATATATATCTAAATGAAGTTTAAAATTTAATGACAGTTACTATTGAACTCTTCTAGCATGCATAGCAAGAGAACAAAATATCACACAATAAAAATATCACACAATAAAAATATACAATCACACAGCAAAAAAATATTACAATGCAATACAGAAATAGTCATAAAAAATATCTCATATACCAGCGGATGGATTATGTGGCACAATAATGCAGTTGCATAATCATACAGTCTCTCAGCTCAAAAGTCCGTATATTAGATAAAGTATTTTTTAAGCAAGTTGGTGAGTTGGTAGGTTACAAGCAGAAGAGACGTCAAGCAAGCTTCAGTTGAATTAGTAGCCAGCATAGAGCTAAGTGATAGGGCGAGAAGAAGGATATAAAGATCCTTTAAACAATATGTAAGTTAAAAAATAAAAGGTGTACACTTTTACTTACACCAGATATCGATGCAAGATCACAGGTACTCCTTCCAGGGACAGACCGCTTGTCTTCCCAGCGTATCACAGGCGTCTCACGGCAGTCAGAGGAAAGGTTTATCCTGCTGTACAATACAGCCTCCAAAGCGCTCACGCACGCCAACAGAATCTTCAGGCTACGGAAGCCCAAGAGGAACAAAGTACTAAGCAATGCGTTTCGGCTGGTTCACAGCCTTTCTCAAGCTCAATACTGTGAAGTTCTTACCTATACCCTTTATACGCTTTTCTTAAAGTGGTACTGACTGTCAGCAATTGCACAGTGGATAATACAAAGTGGATATTGCCATCTTAATGACTTATAACACTTCATAGGGACTTAGATTGCAATCAATACATATTATCTCAGAGACCTTGATTTCATAAATTAAAAAAACCCCATTACAATACAATAGACAGACTAGTCTTCCTAGGGCCAACCCTGTGTGCTCTTTCAACTACTAGCGGGAGTTTCTGTGCAGGGAAGCCTAACGGTTTAGGGAGTAATAAGGAAGTAACCTTCATAAGATCCTCATAATCAGGGGTTTCTGGCAAACCAATGATTCTGATATTATTGCGCCTGGAACAATCTTCAAGATCTTCCAGGCGGGATTGTAAGCTAGAAATTTTAACCTCTTGATTATGCACTATATTGTCTTGGGCATTAGCCCGATCTTCCAGGTCTGAAATCCTGTTTTCTGCCTCGTTTATTCTTGATGCAAATTGCTTAACCTCATTTGATAGGGATACAATATCTGTTGATATGGTGCTAAGCTCTTTTTTAATAATATCAAATTGTGGAGTGAACAAATCAGTTAATTGTGATACTAAATTATACGTGTCGGTGTGGGGTGTAGTGTCTACACTCTTAATCTTTCTATCCTTGATTTTGGACGGCATTACGGGGGAACTTTGTTTCGCCTGTGTGATAAATCTTTCCATGAAACTACCTAAAATAGTGATAGGAATAGGTGCAAAAAAAAAAGAAAAAAAAAAACAACAAAATACTTGTGATTACAAAATATAAGAGCTATAAAGCAATTAGTGTGTGTCACGCATGTGAAAAAGAAAAACCTGGGGGGTTGTCCTCACCCCCACCTTTTCTTTCTTCCCTTTTTCTTTTTTTAATATTGTTATATACACGTGAACTGTGAAATTTAGGCCTTTAACATATATAGATATCTGTTACAGAGAGCAGACAAACAATAATAATATAGGTTTAAACAGGGCACATACCCCTCATTCTCATTAAACTAAACACCATATATTTGCAATAAAGAACGTTTAGTGGAATTTACTCTGGAAAATAAAAAAAACATAGAATTGCTAACAGGTCAGGCAAACACAGATAAACCCCTTTTTTCCACTTTACTTCTTCCAAATTCTTCTTAATGGGTCTCTTGAAAGTTCCTTTTTTTCCTCTAGACCCCCTTTATATATCCTTCCCCCTTTCTCTCCTTACTCCCCTTCCTTTCTGTTTCCCAAATTTGATAGGAGCCAAACAGGGAATCAGCGTCCTCCAATTAAGAAAGAGTTCCACAAGCTAGTTTAATAAGCGAAAAATACTCATCAAATTTAAATTATTCCACCAGCTGGTCCTGCACTGGGAAATATTGGCATGTTCTCAGATATGAACAGGCGGGCAATACATATTAGGCCACAACAAAAAGGCCAGCGAGAAATGCTCTTCCTTATAACTCTCTGGCAAAGTTAAAGTTATACAAGCACCTGTATACTGCAGCCCCTAGCTGCTGCAATGTAGAGAGGGATAACAACCCTTATAACAGCTCTGTATGCTTATTCCAACCAAATAGTAGCAGGGTAAAAAATGAAACAGTTACTTGTAGTAGAGGGCTCCTCACCAATCTTGCAGCCATTCAAACACAAAATAGTAACAGGTGGGTCTGAGTACTCCTATATTCTTCTCCTCGGCACACTCTCACTCCAGAACCATCAAATGTTATATGGCCATAAACAAGCGACTCTTACCAAGGAGCTTTAAAACTTCACAACCCCACCTTGGCATATACAGCAATAGAGCCGGAGTCTCCTCAAGCTTCAGAGTGACCCTTCCCCTGCAACCGGATGTTGCCCTCCCCCACGAGGAAGAGGCAGTGCCCACAGATCACTCCGCGGACAGACCGCTCCAACCTACAAGCGGCTGCACCACTTATGTGACCTGGGAGTTCTGCAGGAATCGACTTCTTGACCACCTTTAACAGGCGCGCTACTCCTCTCTGTCTGTATTTTTCCACGGCAGCAAATGCGGTATCCACCGCTGTGCTTATCAGCCATCTTGAAGCTTCCACGGCACAGGCTTAAACACAGCCTAGGGTCCCGCTGCAGATCCCAGTTCAGACTGGGTATAACAGGCTGAATATGCTGGGGCAAGATTCCACGCTCCTAATCTCAAGAGCTCAGTGAGCTGCACAGCGTAACTTGCAGCTCCGCCCCCACAGGAAGCTCCAAAGAAAGCAAACAAGGTGTTAATGCATTATTGAGATAAGTCCTGTAGGAGCAGGGAAAGAAAGAGGCGCCACATAGGGTAATAACGTTGGAGACAACACAAACAATAGCAGATGAGCCCCCCCCTGAAGATGGCTACTCACATACACAGCGGCACAACCGGAGTGCCCTACTGAGCAGTACGGGACCAAAAGAGTTGCCCGAGAGACTCGGCAGGAGCAAAGTCTTTACACAGGTACTGATTTAGGGCATATGTTTCAACAAAGAAGGGGGGGGGGGGGGGGAAAGGGATGGGGGAACGGAGCGAGAAGTCAGAAGTTCCCAGAAGTAACACATTAGAGACTCCAAGGATGCTGGGTTTGTTATCTATCTATTGACACTATATCATTGATTGGATTAACTTACGAACAGTGTATAAATGGATCATCATACAGTTATAAGTTGCCAAATCCAAGCATGGAAGAGCTCCAACACTCAAAAATACTACTCAGCACTAATCCACACCTTAGTCAGTAAAAAATGCATTAATACTTCACCACATATGCGGATGAGACAGACCATACATGCAAACCCACATAGTTCCCTGTAAAGAATTTGTTATAGATGCAGTATATCACAGCAAACAGCTATAGGCTTATCATGCGTCTCCAGATAAAACAGAACACAGAGTAAGGAAAAAAAGAAAAACAAATACTGTTACATCACAAAAATGTACAGTTGTGTATATACACACAGGAGCCAGAAAAAGGTAAAACATTAGATTTGTGTGCTGTGCGGAGTGTAGCAGTGGGAATCCTCAAGATGTTTGGCAGTCTTGACATGTGTAGTACACCCAAAATCGCCTCTCCCCAAGCGCTCCCCCTAACCAATACCTGCTTTAATTGACTGCATCAGACTAAACATGGCTCGTAAATCGGAACAGAGATCCAAAGAGGAGTAATGACACATAGCCTGATACTGCAATAGTGACTGGGGTGTTCCCAGCAAGGAGGCTGTGGTAAGCCTGTAAAGCTGTTGACAGAGAAGAGCTTGTTGGGGGTGACATGAAAACTGCTGCGCGCTGAGGTGCCGGGCTGTATGCGCGGGTGGTCAATCTGTATTCTCTTCCATGTAGACAGTCTGCTTGAAGCAGCAGAGGAAAAGTGAGGCTCCATCTCAAGGCTTGCATCTGCTGTTGTCAATGGCGAGGAGGGCGCCTGGAGAGCTGCAGGCACCTTGTTGCTTTGCGGCTCCCGTATACGTGTACGAGCCGCTTGTATTGTGCCTATAAGGCAT